>NC_053022.1:358441360-358581255 GCF_003073215.2 Triticum urartu
AATAATGGGCTCTGCATTGCTCTTGTCAGTACCTCTCTCCCTTTTGCCTTGTAACGCTGTACTTAATTAATCGCTATTTGATTATGTATCATCAGTCTGCACCTGAGTTTCATTATCCTCTGTTTCTTTCAATATTATTTGATCTATATTTACTCTTTGCAAAATGTAGAATAATGGCAATGCTTATAAAGAATTTTCTTTGGGGAATTTATTGAATTATCCTTCCATCAACATGGAGAAGGGCTTTGTCCAGCCCGTGTTAACATGTAATGTAAGTTCATCCTTCTCAAGCCTTCAAACTTTGTTCTAGTATAGATTTGGATAGGCATCATTTCCTCCACTGTTGTTTGCTTTGCTGTTTACATCTGATTGGATGTTTGCAAAAACTACCGGTTTCAAATTGTAGTTGTAAAAACATGTTCCTTATGCAGAACAGATCCATTTATTTGCTTATATAATTGTGAAACTTGTTACGTGTCTCCTTGTTTTCTGTTTCAGACTCGTATCTCTTACGCCAGGCAGAACTTTAGGTAAGATAGTGAGCCAAACCATCTTGAGGACAGCGAGATGACCCCAAGATCCTGTCTTGATGAAGACACTGAGTTGAAGCTACTCACTAGCAGGTGTGAGACAACCGCTGTGCAGTCGCTGCCTCAATCAGTTCGACTTCTTCAGTCTCAACTTAAAGCGGAAAGGCTTGCTTCAGCTCAGCTCCGACTTCAAGTCAAAGATGCAATGAAGATGTCAGAGGACTGCCGTGCGCACCATCATGCCTTAAATCTAGTGTTGATTGCATCTATCATTGACACAACTGAGGTCTATCTCAGCTTCTTCAGCTGTTTGGGGGCAACTGGCCAGGGCTTAGTGCCTCTGAAGTGCTCAGTTTTTGTATATTCTTTTGGTCCGCGTTTATTTGCACTGGTGGCAACTTTGATGCCCAGTGGATGTAATATGTGTGATAGCCGTGATAGCCTAGCGTAAGTTGCTTGCTTATTTATTTCCTTGTTGTCTTGTTTATTTGTTTGCTTGTATTGCAGTTCTTTTTCGCGGTTTGCTAGTGGCTGCAATAACCTATTTTTTAAAACTAGGCCACAATAACCATGGGCTAATATTTACTGTAGTGACACTGGGCCTCCTACGGGCCGTAGAAACAGTGGGCCTTCTACGGGCCGTAGAAACAATGGGCCTTCTACGGGCCGTAGAAACAATGGGCCTTCTACGGGCCGTATCATCAATGGGCCTTATACGGGCAGTATGATCGATGGCCAAACATGGGCCAATAACAGGCCGCATTATGGCCGTAAACGGGCTAGAGTTGGAATCGTCCGTTCATGGGCCGACCATAACGGGCCATCATTAGTAGGTCATATTTGATAATGATATGAAAATGGCCCAAAGTATTAACGGACCACAAATGGGCCGACTGTAACCACGGGCTGAATTTGGCCCACAAGCAGAAAATGACAGTAACGGGCCGTAAGTAAACGAATGCTGGAAATGAGCCCAAGAATAAATGGGCTCTGAGAAGGCCGAAAGATAACATGGGCTGGAAACGGCCCAACGGAATAACGGGCCGTTAATGGGTATAAAGTGATACACTGTTCATCACGGGCCAATTTCACCACGGGCCAGTTTCACCATGGGCCGTTAATGGGTGTAAAGTGATACACTGTTCATTACGGGCCAGTTTCACCACGGGCCATTAGTAGGCCAAGAGTTACATAGGGCCTCATATGGGCCGAAAGACGTCATGGGCCATACATGGGCCAGAAGTGAAAACGGGCTGGAATCATATTGGATGACCCAGATGACGCTACTAGGCCTAATTCAAATAGGGCGTAATGGGCCTTGGGTTAGCGGGCTGTAAATGGGCTATATTCAAACAGGCCATTAACAGTCTTTCCATGGGCCGGCCCGCCAGCTTTTGACCAAGTCAAATGGGCCGGCCTTTACACAGGAATGGGCCTCTGTTGGGCCATGCCACGTGTCGACGTATCATAGGCGCCCATCTGACCCACTGACGAGCTGACACGTGCTTTGTCCGGCCAATAAGAATTTTACACGTGGAAATTTCCCATTGGTCGGATTGTACACATGGAAAATACCATTGGTCGGGGCTGTTAACGGGTTATCAATGTTCCTTTCCGGGGGATGCCACGTGTCGGTCACCCTTGACGAAAGCACTTCTGCGACGTGCGATTTATCATCATGGAAGTGGACACTTCTGTGATGATAATTTTGGTAATGTCATGGAACACTTCTACGACAGCACAGGTATGACTATCTTGATTCTGTCATAAATTTGTCATGGATGTACATGCATGACAAAAAAGCGACCTACTGCGACAAACACGTATCATCACGGAAGTGTATTTTTTTTGTAGTGCATCTCAGAAGAACACCGTACGTTGATGGGTACAGTGATGGAAAGAATTTAGTCCGCCTAAAGCGGATTGCATGAAGCCTTTATGAGTCTACTGACGGGCCTTTGAGGTACGTGAAATGATATACTTTTTGATAGTACTGCACATTTTTAGGTGTGCCCTGTGTAGATAGTAGCCCCTGAGACTCTGGTTGTCGTCGAGAACGGCGGAGAACAGAGGATCGTAGTCCCAGGTAATAACCAAACCGCCTTTATTTGCAGGTGGTGGAAGCTCCGGTGGCTAGCCGGACTAATGAGTTTGCCGAACTAAAGCAGCAACTGGATGCGGTAGATGCCGACATCGAGCTTGTTAACAAGCAGCTTGACGAGGCACAGGGTAAGTAATGTTTTCTGGTGAATGTCACATAGTAAGAGCAGCATGATGCCAGTATCTTTAATATGTTGTGACTGCAGATGGAGCTGCACCATGGAGACCCTTCGGGCGGAACTTGCCCGAGCCAAAGAACAAGCAAGGAGTAGTAATATGCGGCTGCTTTGAAGGCGGCCGAAGAGTTAAGAGCCGAAAAGGCTGCACATTGCGAGAGCAAAGATAAAATGGCCAAGATGTCTGTAAAGTTAAGAGACACTGCCGACCGTTGTCAGTTCTTTGAAGAAGAGAACCAAGCGAAGGCGAGGGACCTCGAAAAGGCCACGATGGCGGCCAAAGACACCCACTCTGCCATGGGGGCAAAGAAGGAAGAGCTGCATGAAGCTGGTGATATTGTGGCTGGGAAGCCCTTTTTGCTGCGGAGGAAGTTTGGAGATCCACAGTATGCCCCTCTGGATCGGCTGTGGAGTTCGGCAGACGCATATCTGGATTTGACGGCGAGTGCTGTCAATGCGGCCGAATACTTCCGAGATCAAACAGATCATGAAGTGGACAAGCTATTCTAGTCGTAGTTTAACGTTCCAGAGCGTCCGCTTCCACTAACTGATAGGCTTACCGAATGGGCCAAACTCAATAGATTGTTCGGACTTGCCATGAGGTCCATCGTAGATCATCTGTGGCCAGAAAAGCCGAAGCCGAATAGCTATTTCAGCTTAGTGCAGCAGTTCCTTGGTGCGGTGACGCGCATGAATGCGATGAAGAGGTCGGCGTGCATAGAAGGCTCGCGGATGGCCCTTGCTCGTGTCAAAGCATACTGGGCGGAGATGGATGCTACCACTGTTGTGGCGCAGGGTTCGGCCATAGGCCGAGTGGCTGCCGAGCACTATTTTGAAGAAGTTCTTGAGGGTGCTCGTTTGATAGAGGCCCAGTGCTCGAAGAATATTATGTTTGAGTGACATGTATTATTATAGAGGCCCAGTGATAGAGGCCCCTGCCCAGTGCTTGATAGAGCGGAACGTAAGGCAGCAAAACACAGGAGCCGGGCAAACCCAACATTTGACCAAAGACATGATTCGGAGCTGATGCATATAAGGCCAAACTCACGACGCCGAACACTCCCTAAGGTATTCGGTCTTTATGGTATAAACCGGGCCTAAACAGTGCCCTTTGTAAGAAGCCCCTGGTGTCCAGGTACGTGCATTATTCTGACGTGGCCACATGCCAAGACGTCAGCATCCTTCTCAATAGTACTGAGAATCCGAGGGATGTGTATCAACAAGAGACAGTAAGAAAGGTTTACGCAGGGTCTTAATCTAAAAAGAATCCTTGGAACGGGTCCCTGCTGCACGTCTGCGCCTGTGTCTCCGTTGTGCCGTATCCTGGACGGGTGTAGCACGATGGTCATCTGTAAAAAGAGAGGAACTTAGGTGAAAAGTTGTCGTGCAAAAAGGTAGGTTTAAAGAAACCATGTATAATTCAAGATGAGTAAAAATTGCCACTTGTCTGCGCGCGTTGAGCCCCTTGTATTTGTAATAGGGGTGTGGCCATCAAACCTGTATGAATTACATATAGCTGCTTCGGACTCGTCTAACCGTGTCCGTAGTCTTGACGACCTATCGAATGCTTTAGTTGGTGAGGCCGTTTTAGTGTGCGGCTGCCAAGGCAGCCGCACTCTCTTCGGCGCGCAGGGATCGCTCAATATTTCCATTTACTGTAATGATGCCACGTGGACCGGGCATCTTAAGCGTGAGGGAAGCGTAATGCGGTATTGCATTAAAGCGAGCGAAAGCTTCGCGTCCAAGTAGTGCTTGATAGCCACTTTGGAACGGAGCAATGTGGAAGGTTAAATTTTCGCTACGGAAGTTATCGGGGAAGCCGAATATAACCTCTAGTAGCAGGGAGCCCGTGCAATGAGCCCCTGGGCCTGGCGTTACTCCTTTAAAGGTAGTATTGTTGTGGCAAATTTTCGTTGGGTCTATCCCCATTTTGCGGATTGTGTCCTGATATATCAGGTTTAGACTGCTGCCACCGTCCATCAGGACTCGTGTGAAGTGGTATCCGTCAATTATTGGGTCTAATACCAAGGCAGCCCATCCTGCACGCCGGATACTTGCTGAGTAATCCCGATGGTCAAAAGTGATCGGTTGAGACGACCAGTGGCAGGACTCCGCGGTGATAGGCCCTTGGGCATATTTCTCTGGGAGTGCCGCTTTGTTTCTCCCCTTGATCACGTGTAACACGTTTACTGTTTTGATTTCTGGTGGAAATTTCTTTTGTTCCCCAGTGTCTTGCTTGAGAGGCTCATCCTCGTCTTCGCTTGGTGTATCCTCCCCCTTGTGTACGGCGTTGAGCTTGCCGGACTGCTTGAAGACCCAACAGTCTCTGGCGGTTTAGAGGGTGCTTTTGCTGACCTGACCGAGAGTTTGATCCGGCGTTTACTGCCTGTGGCCTTGGCTGTCTATCTTATTCCGGCGCTTATTATTTTTACTGCGCCGTGATTCCCATTTCCATCTCTAACTTTGGATGTACTCGGGTCGCTGGTGCTGCATCTGGCTAGCCCACTATCCTCACCCGCACAAAAGCGAGTCATGAGGCTTGTTAATGCTGCATTGTTCTCGGCTTTTCTTGGCCGAGAAGTCTGGCAAGCCATTCATCGCGGATGCTATGCTTAAAAGCTGCCAAGGCTTCGGCGTCCGGACAGTCGACTATTTGGTTCTTTTTAGTAAGAAACCTGTTCCAAAGCTTTCGGGCTGACTCTCCGGGGTGTTGAGTTATATGACTCAAATCATCCGCGTCCGGAGGTCGGACATAAGTCCCTTGAAAATTTGCCCGAAAAGCATCTTCGAGCTCTTCCCAGCTTCCAGTGGAGCTTTCGGGGAGGCTTTTAAGCCAGTGCCGAGCTGGCCCTTTGAGTTTGAGGGGTAAATACTTGATGGCGTGGAGATCATCTCCTCGAGCCATATGGATATGGAGGATATAGTCCTCAATCCAGACCCCAGGGTCTGTTGTTCCGTCGTATGCCTCTACGTTTACGGGTTTGAATCCCTCTGGAAATTCGTGGTCCAGCACCTCGTCGGTGAAACATAGGGGGTGTGCGGCACCCCTATATCTGGGTGTACCACGTTGTTCGGATGTTTGTTGTGTTGCATCGTATGCTGGAGCACGTTTGCGTGGTCCATAGATGGATCTGGTTGCACCGTCCTTTTGATGCGATCCCTCGCGTGGATGGCGTATTGGCTTATGTGCGGCGTTGTTTGCCGCTCTATGTTGGCCGTGAGGTCGTCTATCCAGCCAGATGGCCGTTTTAGTTTTTTGTTGCGGGGGATCTAAGGCCTCCTCATCGAATTCAGGTAGCAACTTCCTCTTTGGGTAGCTCTTGGTGGGGTGACTACCGCCGTACTTCGCTACTGTGTTGAGCACTTTACTCCATCTAATTCTGAGCGTGTCTTGCGCAGCCTTGAGCCTTCGCTTCTGCTTTTTTAGACTCCTCGCGGTGGCAACGAGCCTTCGATGGGCATTCTGTTGCTCCGGGTGTCTATCCGGTGTGATGTCGTCCGGACTATTATCTTTGACAGAGTCGGGTTGTTCGGTTTGATTCTTCGTGTTGCCGTGGTCCGGCGATGGTTCACCCTGCTCTAACGCTGGGTCTATATGATCGTTGTTTCTGCCGAGGTGGGATTTGGAGTGGCGCTTACGCCGCCGCTTTGACTGCTTCTTGAGGGGGCAACCCTTCATTGCGTCCTTCCGTTCCTCGTCGCCGTCTTCTTTTGGTGTGTCCACCATGTATACATCATGTGATGAAGTGGGCGTCCAGTGCGCTGTGGGCGGTGGTTCCTGTTCTTCTCCCACATCATCATCCATACCGTCGATGTCTTCGGAGTCGGAGTCGAGCATGTTGGTTAAGTCATCGACAGTGGCTACTAAGTGGGTGGTGGGTGGGCGGCGAATTTCCTCGTCATCCGCATCCCAATCCTGCCGGACATAGTTCGGCCAGGACTCTCCTGACAAGGAGAGAGACTTTTAATGAATTCAGTATGTCACCGAGGGCGAGTGCTGAAGATATCCACAGGAGGTAAACTCCATGATCGGCGCCCAATCGGATTCGATAGGAACGGGCGCAGGCGGTTCGAGTCCGTGGCCGGAGAAGTATCTGGCAGTTTGGCAACACGACTCTTGTGAAGGGTAAGGTCGATATTTGGCTCGATCGCCGCAGAGGATACGGCCTCCGTGGCGGGGTCTATCCACCCGTCCATGGATGACGCAACTAGCTCCGAATTGAGGATCGGAGCGGCTGCCGGTGTGATTTCTTGAACACTGTCCGATGGTAGAGCTAAATCATGCTCATCGTGACCGCGTGGCGCACAAGGCAGGGGCTCGAATCCGTCGAAGATCAAGGCTCCGCGGATACCAGCCATGTAGTTTAAGCTTCCAATCCTGATCTGATGACCAGGGGCGTAACTCTCGATCTTCTCTAGATGGCCAAGCGAGTTGGCCCGCAGTGCGGAGCAGCCGAATACAAAGATCTGTCCGGGGAGAAAAGTCTCACCCTGGACTGCATCGCTATCGATGATCGAAGGAGCCATCAAGCCTGACGGCGACGACACAAGAGGAACTCTCAATGAAAGCACCAATGTCGGTGTCAAAACTGGTGGATCTCGGGCAGGGGGTCCCGAACTGTGCGTCTAAGGCGGATGGTAACAGGAGGCAGGGGACACGATGTTTTACCCAGGTTCGGGCCCTCTTGATGGAGGTAAAACCCTACGTCCTGCTGAATTTCTTGATGATAAGTATTACAAGAGTTGATCTAACCACGAGATCGAAGAGGCCTTAAAAACCCCCCTTAGAAGCTAGCCTATGGTATGATTGTATTGTTGTCCTATGGAACTAAACTCTCGTTATATAGACCGGGAGAGGGGTTAGGGTTACACAAAGGTCGGTTACAAAGGAGGAGATATACATATCCACATTGCCTAGCTTGCCTTCCACGCAGTAGAGTCCATCCGGACACAAGACGAAGTCTTCAATCTTGTATCTTCATAGTCCAACAGTCCGGCCAAAGGATATAGTCCGGCTGTCCGGAGACCCCCTAATCCAGGACTCCCTCACCCTTCTTCGCGCGTCTTTCCATTTGCTTTGATGTCTTACTTGGCTCGTTTGCTCATTTGGTTGGAATAGTTGTTTATTTATTACTAAACAGAGAACCTAAACATCTATGGTTCCTCATCCGCTTGCTAATCTTTTTAAGAGATCCAATTATAATGAACAAATTGCTAGTGAGTTTTGCGCACTAGATTATCTTTATGAAGTTTTGCTTGAAATTCGTGAATCTGAAAATTGTGATAAAGTACCTTATGGAGTGATTCCCGATGGATCTTTGAATAAAAAGCATGATTTCAATGATGATAGTATAAATTCTATTTATATGAATTGTGCTAATAATATGCAAAACCCTAAGCTTGGGGATGCTAGTTTTGCTATGACCTCTACTTGTTGCAATGATCATGATTGGGGTGATTCTTCTTACAATCTTGAAAATTTATTTAAGCCCCATGATGAATATGAGATTGATGATAGTGTTTGCAATATTATTGAAAGTGGGTTTGGAAGAGTGTCAACTTTAGATCCCACATATTTAGAGAATGTTCAATCTTATGAAATTTTTGATAAAAGTGGGTTTGGAGAGGTCACGGCTTTAGTTAATGTTAATCCCACTATTTTGGAAGAGTGTCAACTTTGCATGCATGTGGATCGTGTTGAAAATATTTTATGTGATAGCTATTTTCTTGAATTTGCTTATGATCCTACATGCAATTATTATGAGAGAGGAAAATATGGTGGTAGAAATTTTCATGTTACTAAATTACCTCTCGTTATGTTGAGATTACTTGTTTCTTTCCTCTTCCACGCATATGCTAGTTTTTGCTTGCCATGATATTGTTTGGCTATAATATGCCTATGCATAGGAAGTATGTTAGACTTAATGTGTTTGTCACATGTTTTATGATGCTCTCTTTGTGCTTCAATTCTTGTCTTTCATGTGAGCATCATTAAAATTATCAATGCCTAGCTAAAAAGGCTTTAAAGAAAAGCGCTTGTTGGGAGACAACCCAATATTTTTCCCTTGATGTTATTAAATAAATAATTTATCTAGCCTCTGTTTTGGTTGTGTTTTTTGTGTTTAATTAGTGTTTGTGCCAAGTAGAACCATAGGGAAGACTTGTGGAAAGTCTTTTTAATCTTGCTGTAAAAAACAGAAACTTTAGCGCTCACGAGAATTGCTGCCATTTTTATTTTGAAAGTGATATTTAGTTAATTCTTTTTTAATATGATTAATAGATAAATTCCTCACGTCTAGCAATTTATTTTAGAATTGTTTGGGTTCGAGATCTTGTGTTAGCTACAGATTACTACAGACGTTCTGTTTTTGACAGATTCTGTTTTTCGTGTGTTGTTTGCTTATTTTGATGAATCTATGGCTAGTAAAATAGTTTACAAACCATAGATAAGTTGTAATACAGTAGGTTTAACACCAATATAAATAAAGAATGAGTTCATTACAGTACCTTGAAGTGGAGTTTTGTTTTCTTTCGCTAACGGAGCTCACAAGATTTTCTACTTTAAGTTTTGTGTTGTGAAGTTTTCAAGTTTTGGGTAAAAGATTTGATGGATTATGGAACAAGGAGTGGAAAGAGCCTAAGCTTGGGGATACACATGGCACCCCAAGATAATCTAGTAACACCTAAAAGCCAAAGCTTGGGGATGCCCCGGAAGGCATCCCCTCTTTCGTCTACTTCAATCGGTAACTTTACTTGGAGCTATATTTTTATTTACCACATGATATGTGTTTTGCTTGCAGCATCTTGTACTATTTGAGTCTTTATTTGTTAGTTTTCCACAATCATCTTTTCTGTACACACCTTTTGAGAGAGTCACACATGATTCAGAAATTGTTAGAATACTCTATGTGCTTCACTTATATCTTTTGAGTTATATAGTTTTTGCTCTAGTGCTTCACTTATATCTTTTAGAGCACGTTGGTGGATTTGTTTTTATAGAAACTATTGTTCTCTCATGCTTCACTTAGATTATTTTGAGAGTCCTACAAAACAGCATGGTAATTTTCTTTAATTATGTTAGGCATTCAAGATTAATAAAAAAATTCTTATGAGTGTGTTGAATACTATGAGAAGTTTGATACTTGATAATTGTTTTGAGATATGGAGATGGTGATATTAGAGTCATGCTAGTCGAGTAGTTGTGAATTTGAGAAATACTTGTGTTAAAGTTTGTCATTTCCGTAGCATGCACGTATGGTGAACAGTTATGTGATGAAGTCGGAGCATGATTTATTTATTGATTGTCTTCCTTATGAGTGGCGGTCGGGGACGAGCGATGGTCTTTTCCTACCAATCTATCCCCCTAGAAGCATGTGCCTAATACTTCGTTTTGATAACTAATATATTTTTGCAATAAGTATGTGAGTTCTTCATGACTAATGCTGAGTCCATGGATTATACGCACTCCCACCCTTCCACCTTTGCTAGCCTCTCTAGTACCACGCAACTTTTGCCGGTACCATAAACCCACCATTTACATTCCTCAAAACAGCCACCATACCTACCTATTATGGCATTTCCATAGCCATTCCGAGATATATTGCCATGCAACTTTCCACCATTTCGTTTATTATGACACTCCCCATCATTGTCATATTGCTTTGCATGATCATGTAGTTGACATCGTATTTGTGGCAAAGCCACCATTCATATTTTTCATACATGTCACTCTTGATTCATTGCACATCCCGGTACACCGCCGGAGGCATTCACATAGAGTCATATTTTGTTCTAAGTATCAAGTTGTAATTCTTGAGTTGTAAGTAAATAAAAGTGTGATGATCATCATTATTAGAGCATTTTCCCAGTGAGGAAAGGATGATGGAGACTATGATTCCCCCACAAGTCGGGATGAGACTCCGGACGAAAAATAAAGAAAGAAAAAAAGGAAAAGGCCCAAATAAAAAAATGAGAGAAAGGGCAATGCTACTATCCTTTTTCCACACTTGTGCTTCAAAGTAGCACCATGATCTTCAAGATAGAGAGTCTCTTATGTTGTCACTTTCTTATACTAGTGGGAATTTTTCATTATAGAACTTGGCTTGTATATTCCAATGATGGGCTTCCCCAAAATGCCCTAGGTCTTCGTGAGCAAGCAAGTTGGATGCACACCCACTTAGTTTCTTTTGTTGAGCTTTCACACACTTATAGCTCTAGCGCATCCGTTGCATGGTAATCCCTACTCACTCACATTAATATCTATTGATGGATATCTCCATAGCCCGTTGATATGCCTAGTTGATGTGAGACTATCTTCTCCATTTTGTCTTCTCCACAACCACCATTCTATTCCACCTACAGTGCTATATCCATGGCTCACGCTCATGTATTGTGTGAAGATTGAAAAAGTTTGAGAACATCAAAAGTATGAAACAATTTCTTGGCTTGTCATCGGGGTTGTGCATGATTTAAATATTTTGTGTGATGAAGATAGAGCGTAGACAGACTATATGATTTTGTAGGGATTGCTTTATTTGGCCATGTTATTTTGAGAAGACATAATTTCTTGTTTAGTATGCTTAAAGTATCATTGTTTTTATGTCAATATTAAACTTTTGTCTTGAATCTTTTGGATCTGAATATTCATGCCACAATAAAGAAAAATACATTGAAAATTATGTTAGGAAGCATTCCACATCAAAAATTCTGTTTTTATCATGTACCTACTCGAGGGAGCAAGAATTAAGCTTGGGGATGCTTGATACGTCTCCAATGTATCTATAATTTTTTATTGTTCCATGCTATTATATTACCTGTTTTGGATGTTTAATGGGCTTTAATATGCACTTTTATTTATTTTCTGGGACTAACCTATTAACCGAAGGCCCAGTGCAAATTGCTTTTTTCTTGCCTATTTCAGTGTTTCATACAAAAGGAATATCAAACGGAATCCAAACGGAATGAATCCTTCGCGAGGATCTTTTTTGGAATAAACGCAATCTAGGAGACTTGTAGTGGAGGCCAAGGAAGCAATGAGGCGGCCACGAGGTAGGGCGGCGCGCCCAGGGGGTAGGCGTGCCCCCCACCCTCATGGGCCCCTCGTAGCTCCACCGACCTACTTCTTTCACCTATATATACTCTTATACCCTGAAAACATCCAGGGGAGCCACGAAACCACTTTTCCACCGCCGCAACCTTCCGTACCCTTGAGATCCCATCTGGGGACCTTTTCCGGCGATCTGCCCGAGGGGGATTCGATCACGGAGTGCTTCTACATTAACACCATAGCCTCTCCGATGATGTGTGAGTAGTTTACCACAGACCTTTGGGTCCATAGTTATTAGCTAGATGGCTTCTTCTCTCTCTTTGGTTCTCAATACAAAGTTCTCCTCGATGTTCTTGGAGATCTATTCGATGTAATACTTTTTGCGGTGTGTTTGCCGAGATCCGATGAATTGTGGGTTTATGATCAAGATTATCTATGAACAATATTTGATTCTTCTCTGAATTCTTATATGCATGATTTGATATCTTTGCAAGTCTCTTCGAATTATCAATTTGGTTTGGCCTACTAGATTGATCTTTCTTGCAATGGGAGAAGTGCTTAGCTTTGGGTTCAATCTTGCGGTGCTCGATCCAGTGACAGAAAGGGAACCGACATGTATTGTATTGTTTCCATCGAGGATAAAAAGATGGGGTTTATATCATATTGCTTGAGTTTATCCCTCTACATCATGTTATCTTGCCTAATGCGTTACTCTGTTCTTATGAACTTAATACTCTAGATGCATGCTGGATAGCGGTCGATGTGTGGAGTAATAGTAGTAGATGCAGAATCGTTTTGGTCTACTTGACATGGACGTGATGCCTATTTTCATGATCATGCCTAGATATTCTCATAACTATGCGCTTTTCTATCAGTTGCTCGGCAGTAATTTGTTCACCCACCGTAATATTTGCTATCTTGAGAGAAGCCACTAGTGAAACCTATGGCCCCCAGGTCTATTTTACATCATATTAGTTTCCCGTCAACTTGCCAATTTCTGTATCTTTACTTTCCAATCTATACAACAAAAATACCAAAAATATTTATCTTATTATCTTTATCAGATCTCACTTTTGCAAGTGGCCGTGAAGGGATTGAAAACCCCTTTATCACGTTGGTTGCAAGGTTCTTATTTGTTTGTGCAGGTACTAGGCGACTTGCGTGTAGTATCCTACTAGATTGATACCTTGGTTCTCAAAAACTGAGGGAAATACTTATGCTACTTTGCTGCATCACCCTTTCCTCTTCAAGGCAAAACCAACGCAAGCTCAAGAGGTAGCACGGCCACGATGGTCACGTCCCGCCTATGGGCCACAGCGGCGGAGTGGGTGATGGCCCTGGCTTTCGATGGTGGTGTGGCGGCAATGGCGGTCGGCAATAGCTGCCGACGGACGACGGCGGCGAAGCGCGTGGTGGGTGTTCTGCGCACACCCAATAGGGACTCCACGCGCACTACACTACGCCGGGGATTGTGCCGCCGCCGCAGTGTAGCCTCCCAGCTGGAGCTGTCCTTTGATGACGGCAGAGTGGCTGAGCGACAACGACGGACCGGTGCCATTGGCAATTATGGGAGAAGAAGATGAGATAAGCTACAGGGAGGGAGGGGGAAAATGCGACACAGGACTCGCCGGCCATGAGGGTTTATATAGTAGGCCGTAAGCATTGGGATTTTGGGGGATTTCACTGATTCAGGCGGGAAGCTTGCGTGGGAACCTACGAGGTTGTGCGGGAATGGGCTCAATGACGATTCGTTGGCACCACTGTTTGGCCAAAAGAACGCCCCCGCGCGCTGTGCAAGCTTTCACTGTAAGCCGTCTGCGGCAGCGGGGTGACAAGACATGTGAGAGGAGGACGAAAGGCCACGTACACATACGGTTAATACAAAAAAATGTTTGCGGTTTAATTACCTACTATACCCCCATCCTTTTTATAAGTAGGATTTAACTAATAAAGTACAAATGCATGTCACCAAAGATTATATAGTTGGATTCGTATTTGAACATAGTTTTGAATTATATAATTTTTACAATATGCATTAACATTTTGTTGGTTAAATTTAAGGGCAAAGTATGGCACAAAATATAAAGGGGACTATAGACCAAGATGGAGGTAGTGACGGAAATATGCCCTAGAGGCAATAATAAAGTAGTTATTTATATTCCTTATATCATGATAAATGTTTATTATTAGTGCTAGAATTGTATTAACCGGAAACTTAGTACATGTGTGAATACATAGACAAAACAGAGTGTCACTAGTAAGCCTCTACTTGACTAGCTCGTTAATAAAAGATGGTTAAAGTTTCCTAACCATAGACATGAGTTGTCATTTGATAAATGGGATCACATCATTAGAGAATGATGTGATGGACAAGACCCATCCATTAGCTTAGCATAATGATCATTTAATTTTATTGCTATAGCTTTCTTCATGACTTATACATATTCCTCTGACTATGATATTATGCAACTCCCGAATACCGGAGGAACACCTTGTGTTCTATCAAACGTCACAACGTAATTGGGTGATTATAAAGATGCTCTACAGGTGTCTCCTAAGGTGTTTGTTGAGTTGGCATAGACCGAGATTAGGATTTGTCACTCAAAGTATCGAAGAGGTATCTCTGGGCCCTCTCGGTAATGCACATCACTATAAGCCTTACAAGCAATGTGACTAATGAGTTAGTTGCGGGATGATGCATTACGGAACGAGTAAAGAGACTTTCCGGTAACAATATTGAACTAGGTATGATGATACCGACGATCGGATCTCGGGCAAGTAACACACCGATGACAAAGGGAATGACGTATGTTGTTATGCGGTTTGACCGATAAAGATCTTCAAAGAATATGTAGGAGCCAATATGAGCATCTAGGTTCCGCTATTGGTTATTGACCGGAGATGTGTCTCGGTCATGTCCACATATTTCTCGAACCCGTAGGGTACACACGCTTAACGTTTGATGACAATTAGTATTATGAGTTATGTGTTTTGGTGACTGAAGTTTGTTCGGAGTCCCGGGTGAGATCACGGACATGGAGAGGAGTCTCGAAATGGTCGAGAGGTATTCATATATTGGAAGGTTATTGACGGTGTCATGGACTAGGGGGTACTCACCACGTCGTCTCCCGATCTGTTAGATTGGGCCGAGGACCCCCATGGTCGTATACTCATGGGCCAGTTCGGAAAGTTGCCGCATACATGGAAGATTCCACAAGACTTGGTGATCAAGACAAGGATTCCTCCCCACTGGCGTATTCGGCTAGGACTTTTGTTATCCTAGGCCTCCGGTGCATTATATAAACCGAGGCCAGGCTAGTCGATAGAACATATACGACAATCATACCATAGGCTAGCTTCTAGGGTTTTAGCCTCTACGATCTCGTGGTAGATCAACTCTTGTAATACTCATATCATTAATATCAATCAAGCAGGACATAGGATATTACCTCCAACAAGAGGGCCCGAACCTGGGTAAGCATCGTGTCCCCTGCCTCCTGTTACCATCGATCCTAGACGCACAATTCGAGACCCCCTACCCGAGATCCGCCGGTTTTGACACCGACATTCGTGCTTTCATTGAGAGTTCCGCTGTGTGACCGGCAAAAGGATCGATGGCTCGTCTGCAGGTCAACTGCGATGCCGGCATCTTCGTCGCCGACTCGACTGGTCACCTTGGCTCGACCGAGGACCGTGCTCCATCTCCGATCGTCATGTTCGAACGAGGGCCTTCATCAACATCAACTCCGTTCTCTATCAAGATCATGGAGGAATCATCCATGGAGCTCGCGGGCTCAACGTCAACATTGCCCTCGGGCGACCGTGCTGTTTTTCCAAACAGCAAACTTGTATCCGCGGCCACCACCTCTTAGAGCATCACTTTGACGATCCATTTGGTGGAATTGTGTGGAATTGAGTCTACAACAACCATGCAAAATTTCGTCGAGTTCCGATGGAGGAATCTCCGCCAATCTACGATATACCGGAGCCCTGTCAAATCTGAACGGGAATCTGTACGAGTTTAGGGCGTGGTCTCAAGAGCCCAGCTCGGAGGTCCTTTGGAAGATCCAACCGCCCATCCACTGTGGAATTCCCATATCTACCACCCCTCCAAATTTCAGCTCAATCCGACGGTTCAAACTCCGGGAACCTTCCGATGAGTGGACCAATTTTTGGATCTGTTTTCTGCGCGAATACGGATCCGACCCGAATTCATGTTTTTTTATGAATGTGATATTGGACAACATTTTTATAGAAATTCTCTTCTAGAGTATTGTGCGTTGTTTTTAAACACGTGCCCGTAAATTTTTAAGCCTCCCCCGAGGTCATCTTCATCATCATGCTAGTGTCAAACCAGTCCGACAATATTGCTCCAAGGCTGCCGACCTGCGCTAGACACGGCGTCACTTTGTTGAGCCGAGCTCAACTTCTTCGGATCATCATCTCGGCAAGCCGAACAAGAGTTCGACATCACGAAGGATAAATCATCATCAACATCGCCACCCCACAGATTACACGGAGCGGGCATACCGGCATCGCCGCACGGTCACTTTATCAAGCCGGCATCAACCATGTCACGACCTGCATCGGCAGGGCCGCACTATTGCTTCTTCAAGCTGGTGTCCATCACGCCGACCTACTTCGAATCATCGGCTGACATCGAGGCTTCGACATCTCGGCTGGACCGGGGCTTCGCCATCTCTTTATCAACCTACTCCAGAGACTTCGGCGTCACTAGCCGACCAGCTCTGTCACATTAGCTGGGCTGAGGGCTTTGCCTCGGCAAGCCAACCTTTGCCAGCATCGCCATGCCATCGCTTTATCGCCCATCAGGCAATGGGTGTGCGGATCGAGTCCCAATTTTGGGAATCACCTTTCTTCGGAGTGCTACAACAAATAAACCATGTGCTATTAATCCTAGTATTTTTTGCTTGTTTGGGCATATTTTTTCCAATCAATTATTACTCTGGTTTTTCCATCATATGTACGTAGGTCTATCAAATGGTGGCTGCATTAACGAGGTCGCATGATGGTTCAGTCAGTTTCCGTATATAGTCCGGGGAACGCCGCATTCGGAACTCGAACCGACCTGTGAATTCAGGCTTTGCCACACCTTTACCGCATCATGCCGACGCCCGGCATCGACATTGACTTCGACGCCAGGCCATATTTCTTTTATTACTCACTTTGCATAAATTATTTATTATGCTATGATTTTTTTAATTATTATTATTACTATTATCTCCGGTTTGCACTATTTTTGTGCATAGGAAAATGATCTGGGGGCTTCGGCGTCACTCTGTCGGTCTGCATTGACAGTGCTATGTCACCACTTCGGCGTGTCGAGCTCTCCGCTCCGCCACCTCAGGACCGGCTTGGGGGATGGTACCTTGTCCCGCATCAATCTCGGACCGCGTCATCAATGCCGAACACATTAACCAGCTAAGTCGCTTTCATGCTCAAAGTTTTAATTTTTAACTTGTGTTGGGTTCGACCAAGCATTATACCTTTTTTGGGAAAAAGTTGCTTGTAAAAAATCTCCTTGTCAAAACTTTGTTTGTGGCATGCAAATTCAAATACCCCGTTTACTTGGGGGCTTCCTTCAGGTAGCTTTTTCCTCTTGCATATGATTATACTTGTACGGCTTCCTTCCTTGTTTGTGTATTACGCCACAATATGCACCATATTGACTTAAGCGATTTGCAAGCTGGGTGGCCTGGCTCCTGTGCTTACCCCTACGTTCCCGATTGTTCGGCTAGGGAGTAAAGGGAGCACCTCTGCGATTGTCACGACCGGGTCCTCTGAGCTCTGACCTCAGACTGGGTGAAGCCGAAAGCTAGCACTCTTATTGTTTTCAATCATGGTCGGCACACAACGGAACTCATGAGTACAAAAAATCTATTGCACAAGTCTCATAGTAATAATGAGCACCGAAGAAAGGTATCAATGGGGGTACTATTTTCTTTGAAGATGCTTCTTACACTTCGTTAGTAATATAGCATAAGTTCCTTGAGCGCGCTTTGTCTGTTATAGCCTTATGGCCTGATTGCCTGGTCATCGGAAACACCGTCGATACTCTCAACAGGCGGAGTACATGACACTTTTCGGCCCTTGGCCGAAGAGGGAGAAGCCGACGGTCAGTTAAGACGCGCTTAAAGTTCGGGTGAACAGAAATATGATATAAGTACTTCGGTACATACACTCATTATACATAAAATTCTTACCCAAGTCATTTGGGGGCTTTTAAATTTATATATGGGCTGTAAATGTGTTTTCTTCTTGGTCGTTGTCAAAACACGACAGAAGCACAATCTTTTCTTTCTCTTCCAATTTTCGGATTGGCACCGAACACTTGATCTTGTTCGGACGTCATGTTTTTACTGACGTTTTTTGGCTTTCCAAGCTTTTTGGCACTTTTAAACTATTTGTGTGTTTCCATCACAAGTCTCACAGTGCAATGCCGGACACCTTTAGAGATTCGGCAAAAAACATTCTCAGATATTGTTATATATGCATTGGTTTCGAATTGTGTCTTCGGTCAATAGTTGGGTTGCCCGGCTCCAGCACTTGCTTCCTACGTTCCGCTTTGTTCGGCTAGGCGTGCAAAGGGAGAACCACTGCGATTGTGCTTCCATCTCACATGGTTAAGCACCTCAGTGGAGAAAGCCGAAAACTGTCTGTCACAAATCCCGGTAAACTGATCAGCGATCCGATGACTGTGTTAAATGACGGGCCATTCATAAAAAATGGCCGAAGTGTTTACGGCTTGACCTCGACTGTCGCCGAACACTACCGGGGGCTATTAACTGGCCTCCCAAACTAAATCCTCGATATTTTGCTGTTACATTGGAGCTGAGGTTTCATGATCATGCTTAGCATGACAACCCAAAGAAAGGAACCGATAGCGGGACTATTTTCTTTGGAAGACATTTCTTATGTTAAACAGCAATATAACATATCTCTCTGCGTACCTTTGTTTATAAAACCGTATGGCCAGATTGCCTTGTTTGTCATAAATCTTTGCCCTCATAAAGGCTTTATAAAGTAGGACAACCACTCCCCGGCTACTGACCGAGGAGGTGGAAGCCGATGGTCGGTCGACAAAGTTTTGTACAATGCGGATCCGAGCATTAATGACGTAAAGTACTTGGATACATAGAGTCATTACACATAATTTGTGATTTTACTATGGATATCGATCCTTAATTCAGCCACCCGTGCCTGCATTAAGGCTCGGGGGCTACTGGGCTGCGGGATTATTATTTACAAATATTAAAGGGGCACATCGATCCCCTGATCTGGTGTTTCCACCCGACCAGTGTCTCGGGGGCTACTGCATTGCCTGTTCAATGCAAAAAATTTGAAGTGCAATACAGTTTCCGACGAGATTTTGATCCTCAGGTTGGTCGGCCGCACCCAACCTGAGTCTCGAGGACTGAGCACGCCGCTCTTTGTGCCCCGAAGTATTCTGCCGAGCTAGGACCTGATCCTTAGGCCAATTTTGCAAATCAACCCGAGCCTCAGCGGCTACTGGGATCAGCGGTCTTACGTCATCCTTCAGGTGCATCTCGGGTTTTAGACCGATACACACCTTGAGGGCTACTGACTATATACCTCGGTAGAGAATAAATTGCACCAATCAAAAATATTGACAAAAAATCGGCCCACAGTCGGGGTGGTGCACCACCTCGGAAGCAGACCGGCATAAAGCTCGGGTGCTAGTAGCTGGCTCGATAGAGGGCATTTCCGGCATTAAGCTCGGCTAAACTCCTTCAACTTTTTTGGACCAAGATGATCTATGACATCTTGGATATAGTCCGATGTTGGAGCTTGGACATAGTCCGGCGTTGGAGCTCGGATATAGTCGGCGTTGGAGCTCGGATACATTCCGGCATTGGACCTCAGAAGCGGTCCGGCGTTGGTGCTCATCTGCAAAAGATACCTCGAATGCAGTCCAGCGTTGGAGCTCGGACGCAGGAGGACACTGCCTCCTCGGAACAACTTCAAACCCGGGGTGTGGCATTAAAATAACAAGTCATTGATAAAGGCCGGAAACTTAAAGGGGCTCCTCGGATACCCGATGTGTAAACTCGTCGAATGCATTTCGGCAATCCTCAAGATCGAAGATGAGAAGATTTGTTGAACCAGTTTTCAAGACCGACAACCAAAGATAAAGAACAGTTCGGAAGAATGGAGGAGCGTCCCTAACTTGAAGACCGGTTCAGGGGGCTACTGACGGTGCCCTGGACTAGGGGGTACTCACCACGTCGTCTCCCGATCTGTTAGGTTGGGCCGTGGACCCCCATGGCTGTATACTCATGGGCCAGTTCGGACAGTTGCCGTATACATGGAAGATTCCACAAGACTTGGTGATCAAGACAAGGACTCCTCCCCACTGGTGTATTCGGCTAGGACTTTTGTTATCCTAGGCCTCCGGTGCATTATATAAACCGAGGCCAGGCTAGTCGATAGAACATAGATGACAATCATACCATAGGCTAGCTTCTAGGGTTTTAGCCTCTATGATCTCGTGGTAGATCAACTCTTGTAATACTCATATCATCAATATCAATCAAGCAGGACGTAGGGTATTACCTCCATCAAGAGGGCCCGAACCTGGGTAAACATCGTGTCCCCTGCCTCCTGTTACCATCGATCCTAGACGCACAGTTCGGGATCCCCTACCCGAGATCCGCCGGTTTTGACACCGACAGTTATATTCGGACATCGGAATGGTTCCGAGTGATTCAGGTATTTTTTCGGAGTAGTGAGGGGTTACCGGAAGCACCCGGGGAAGTGTTGGGCCAACATGGGCCTAAGGGAGAGAGTGGAATACCCACGGGGGGTGGCCGGGCGCCCCCCTCCTAGGGAGTCCGAATAGGACAAGGAGGAGGGGGTGGCGCCCCCTTCCCTTTCCCTCTTCCTCTCCTTCCTATTCCCTCCAATTGAAAAAGGAAAAGGGGGTGCGAATCCTACTTGGACTGGGAGTTCAAGTAGGAATCCCCCCATGGCGCGCCCCTCCTGGCCGCCGGCCTCTCCCCCCCCCCCACTTTATATACATGAGCAGGGGGCACCCCAAAGGCACACTAATAGTTCTCTTAGCCGTGTGCAGTCCCCCCTCCACAGTTTATTCCCCCAGTCATACGTCGTAGTGCTTTGGCGAAGCCCTGCGCGGATCACATCACCATCGCCGTCACCATGCCGTCATGCTGATGAAACTCTCCCTCGACCCTCTACTGGATCAAGAGTTCAAGGGACGTCATCGAGATGAACATGTGCTGAACACGCAGGTGCCGTACGTTCGGTACTTTGATCGGTTGGATAGTGAAGACGTTCGAATACATTAACTGCGTTAACTTAATGCTTCCGCTTTCGGTCTACGAGGGTACGTGGACAGACTCTCCCCCTCTCGTTGCTATGCATCTTCTAGATAGATCTTGTGTGATCGTAGGATTTTTTTTGAAATTGCATGCTATGTTCCCCAACAGTGGCATCCGAGCCAGGTCTATGCGTAGATGATATGCACGAGTAGAACACAAAGAGTTGTGGGCGATAATAGTCATACTGCTTACCACCAACATCTTACTTTGATTCGGCGGTATTGTTGGATGAAGCGGCCCGGACCACATTACATGACCGCGTTCATGAGACTGGTTCTACCGACGTGCTTTGCACACGGGTGGCTGGCGGGTGCTTGTTTCTCCAACTTTAGTTGAATCAAGTTTGACTACGGCCGGTCCTTGTTGAAGGTTAAAACAGCACACTTGACGAAAAATCGTTGTGGTTTTGATGCGTAGGTAAGAACGGTTCTTGCTAGAAGCCCGTAGCGGCCACGTAAACTTGCAACAACAAAGTAGAGGACGTCTAACTTATTTTTTGCAGGGCATGTTGTGATGTGATATGGTCAAGACGTGATGAGATATAAATTGTTGTATGAGATGATCATGTTTTGTAGAAGTTATCGGCAACTAGCAGGAGCCTTATGGTTGTCCCTTTATTGTATGAAATGCAATTGCCATGTAATTGATTTACTTTATCACTATGCGGTAGTGATAGTTGTAGAAGCAATAGTTGGTGAGACGACAATGACTCTACAATGGAGATCAAGGTGTCAACCTGGTGACGATAGAGATCATGACGGTGCTTTGGAGATGGAGATCAAAGGCACAAGATGATGATGGCCATATCATGTCACATATTTTGATTGCATGTGATGTTTATCCTTTATGCATCTTATTTTGCTTTGTACAGCGGTAGCATTATAAGATGATCCCTCACTAAATTTCAAGGTATAAGTGTTTTCCTTGTGTATGCACCGTTGCTACAAATCGTCATGCCGAGACACCACGTGATGATCGGGTGTGATAATCTCTACGTTCACATACAATGGGTGCAAGCCAGTTTTGCACATGCAAAATACTCGGGTTAAACTTGACGAGCCTAGCATATGAAGATATGGCCTCGGAACACTGAGACCGAAAGGTCGAACGTGAATAGTATAGTAGATATGATCAACATAGTGATGTTCACCATTGAAAACTAGTCCATCTCACGTGATGATCAGACATGGTTTAGTTGATATGGATCACGTGATCATTTAGATGACTAGAGGGGTGTCTATCTAAGTGGGAGTTCTTTAGTAATATGATTAATTGAACTTTAATTTATCGTGAACTTGGTACCTGATAGTTTTAGCATATCAATGTCATTGTAGATCAGTGGCCCGTGCTACCGTTCCCTTGAATTTTAATGCGTTCCTAGCGAAAGCTAAGTTGAAATATGATGGTAGCAACTACATGGATTGGGTCCGTAACTTGAGGATTATCCTCATTGCTGCACAGAAGAATTACATCCTAGATGCACCGCTAGGTGCAAGACCCGCTGCAGGAGCAACTCCCGATGTTATGAACGTCTGGCAGAGCAAAGCTGATGACTACTCGATAGTTCAGTGCGCCATGCTTTACGACTTAGAATCGGTACTTCAAAGACGTTTTGAACGTCATGGAGCTTACGAGATGTTCCAGGAGTTGAAGTTAATATTTCAAGCAAATGCCCGAGTTGAGAGATATGAAGTCTCCAACAAGTTCTACAGCTGCAAAATGGAGGAGAATAGTTCTATTAGTGAACACATAATCAGAATGTCTGGGTACCATAACCACTTGACTCAGCTGGGAGTTAATCTTCTTGATGATAGTGTCATTGACAGAGTTCTTCAATCACTGCCACCAAGCTATAAAGCCTTCATGATGAACTATAATATGCAAGGGATGGAAAAAACAATTCCCGAGCTCTTCGCGATGCTAAAGGCTGTGGAGGTAGAAATCAAGAAGGAGCATCAAGTGTTGATGGTTAACAAGGCCACTGGTTTCAAGAAAAAGGGCAAAGGCAAGAAGGGGAACTTCAAGAAGAACAACAAGGAAGTTGCTGCTCAAGGGAAGAAGCCCAGGTGTGGACCTAAGTCTGAGACTGAGTGCTTCTACTGTAAAGGGACTGGTCACTGGAAGGATGGCAAAGTGAAAGGTATATTTGATATACATGTTATTGATGTGTACCTTACTAATGCTCGTAGTAGCGCCTGGGTATTTGATACTGGTTCTGTTGCTCATATTTCCAACTCGAAACAAGGGCTACGGATTAAACAATGATTGGCTAAGGACGAGGTGACGACATGCGTCAAAAATGGTTCCAAGGTCGATGAGATCGCCGTTGGCACGCTACCTTTACATCTACCTTCGGGATTAGTTTTAGACCTGAATAATTGTTATTTGGTGCCAGCGTTGAGCATGAACATTATATCTGGATCTTGTTTGATGTGAGATGGTTATTCATTTAAATAAGAGAATAAT
The DNA here is from genome assembly GCF_003073215.2 of Triticum urartu. NCBI lineage: Eukaryota > Viridiplantae > Streptophyta > Magnoliopsida > Poales > Poaceae > Triticum > Triticum urartu. The sequence continues at coordinate 358,465,059 of NC_053022.1, forward strand.
GGTTGTTCTATTTATATGAGTAATACCTTTTATGGTCATGCACCTATGATGAGTGGTCTATTTTTCTTGAATCTCGATCATAGTGATACAGATATTCATAATATTGAAGCCAAAAGATGCAAAGTTAATAATGATAGTGCAACTTATTTGTGGCACTGCCGTTTATGTCATATTGGTGTAAAGCGCATGAAGAAACTCCATGCTAATGGGCTTTTGGAATAACTTGATGCTTGCGAACCATGCCTCATGGGCAAGATGAATAAGACTTCGTTCTCCGGAACAATGGAGCGAGCCACTGACTTATTGGAAATAATACATACTGATGTATGCGGTCCGATGAGTGTTGAGGCTCGCGGCAGGTATCGTTATTTTCTGACCTTCACAGATGATTTGAGAAGATATGGGTATATCTACTTAATGAAACATAAGTCTGAAACATTTGAAAAGTTCAAAGAATTTCAGAGTGAAGTGGAAAATCATCGTAACAAGAAAATAAAGTTACTACGATATGATCCTGGAGGTGAATATTTGAGTTATGAGTCTGGTCTTCATTTGAAACAATGTGGAATAGTTTCGCAACTCACGCCACCTGGAACACCACTGCATAATGGTGTGTCTGAATGTCGTAACCGTACTTTATTAGATATGGTGTGATCTATGATGTCTCTTACCGATTTACCGCTATCATTTTGGGGTTATGCTTTAGAGACGGTTGCATTTACGTTAAATAGGGCACCATCTAAATCCGTCGAGATGACACCATATGAACTGTGGTTTAGCAAGAAACCTAAGCTGTCGTTTCTTAAAGTTTGGGGCTGCGGTGCTTATGTGAAAAAGCTTCAACCTGATAAGCTCGAACTCAAATCGGAGAAATGTGTCTTCATAAGATACCGAAAGGAGACTGTTGGGTACACCTTCTATCATAGATCCGAAGGCAAGATATTCGTTGCTAAGAATGGATCCTTTCTTGAGAAGGAGTTTCCCACGAAACAAGTGAGTGGGAGGAAAGTAGAACTTGATGAGGTAATTGTACCTTCTCCCGAATTGGAAAGTAGTTCATCACAGAAATCAGTTCCAGTGATTCCTACACCAATTAGTGAGGAAGCTCATGATGATGATCATGAAACTTCAGATCAAGTTACTACCGAACCTCGTAGGTCAACCAGAGTACAGTCCGCACCAGAGTGGTACTGTAATCCTGTTCTGGTGGTCATGTTACTTGACCATGACAAACCTACGAACTATGAGGAAGCGATGATGAGCCCAGATTCCATGAAATGGCTTGAAGCCATGAAATCTGAGATGGGATCCATGTATGAGAACAAAGTGTGGGCTTTGGTTGACTTGCCCGATGGTTGGCAAGCCATAGAGAATAAATGGATCTTCAAGAAGAAAACTGGCGTTAACGTTAATGTTACTGTCTACAAAGCTCGAATTATGGCGAAACGTTTTTGACAAGTTCAAGGAGTTGACTACGATGAGACCTTCTCACCCGTAGCGATGCTTAAGTCTGTCCGAATCATGCTAGCAATTGCCGCATTTTATGATTATGAAATTTGGCAAATGGATGTAAAAACTGCATTCCTTAATGGATATCTTAAAGAAGAATTGTATATTATGCAACCAGAAGGTTTTGTCGATCCTAAAGGTACTAACAAAGTGTGCAAGCTCCAGCGATCCATTTATGGACTGGTGGAAGCCTCTCGGAGTTGGAATATACGCTTTGATAGTGTGATCAAAGCATATCGTTTTATACATACTTTTGGAGAAGCCTGTATTTGCAAGAAAGTGAGTGGGAGCTCTGTAGCATTTCTAATATTATATGTGGATGACATATTGTTTATTGGAAATAATACAGAATTTCTGGATAGCATAAAAGGATACTTGAATAAGAATTTTTCAATGAAAGACCTTGGTGAAGCTGCTTATATATTGGGCATCAAGATCTATAAAGATAGATCAATGTCGGATTTCGGATTCTGGAAGACCCTTGAGGTTCGAACACTGGGGCGCGCGCGGAGATTTCGCCTCCTACCTACCTGAGTCCCTCCGCCTTGCTAGGATCTAAACTAAGGAAAGAACGACACAAGAGACACAGGGTTTATACTGGTTTGGGCCACCGTTGTGGTGTAATACCCTACTCCAGTGTGTGGTGTGGTGGATTGCCTCTTGGGCTGATGATGATGAACAATACAAGGAAGAACAACCTCGCGAGGGTCTGTTCTTGGCTGGGGCGATGAACTGCTGGGAGGAGCTCAGTCACCTTTCTCTCTCTCTCTCTCTTCCTGATCTTCTCTATCCTTCCAAAAACCCGTCCCCCTTGCTCTGTGGGTGGCTGGTCGTATTTATAGAGGCCCTGGTCCTCTTCCCAAATATCGAGCAGGAAGGGAGCCAACAATGGCAGGCTAATTTGAAGGGGGACAGCTAGTACTAGCTATCCTGACAAAAGTAGTCTTCGCCTGCACAAAGCTCTGGTGATGACGCCGTCTTAGGCTCCACGGTGACCTCCTTCTCGTAGTCCTCCTGGTCTTGGTCTCGTTGCACCGAAATGGCAACCTTTGCCTGATACCTCGGTACTCCGCAGCTGAGCTTGCCCCTTTTGCACCAAAGAGGGAAGGAGGACACTGCGCGGGCTGGCACCCGCCTGGCGCCCTCGGTCGTCATGGCTTGCGTCACGGGCACCTCGTGAGGTACCCCGCCTTGATCTCTCTGCCTCCTCGTGAGCCAGCCTGACGAGGCCGTGCCTGAGGAAGCTCCACGTTGTCCGCCCCGCAAGGCTTGGCCCCTCGCGAGGGTCTTGGGTTTGTGTTGGTGAAGATGGGCCGCGCTGGGCCCCCTTTTGAGCCACGCCACAGGCTGCAGGCAGGCAAGTCTGGGGACCCCCGTTCCCAGAACGCCGACAGCAGCCCCCGGGCCCAAGGCGCGCCCGGACTTGGCCGTGGGGGGAGGCGGAAGGGCAAGAGCGAAGCGTCGTGGGCCCTAACAGTCTGCGGCCTTGGGTGCCGTGTGGCGGTTGATTTGACGTGGGCGCCTCCACTTCCCCATGGCGCCTTGGCAACTGCACGGATTGGACAAGTCCCTGCATGCAAAGTGGGTCATGATTACCTGCGATCGTGGAGGTAGGCGGTTGGGGGCGAGGAAGGCCATGCTGGACGACGAGGCCCTGGTTCTTGCCGAGGACCGCGTGGCCTTCACGGAGATGGAGGCGAAGGCTCGCTCCTCACTGAGGACGCTTTACGACAGCGGCCTGGAGAGCCCACTGGCTGGCGCCGAGAACGGCCCCGCCAAGCTGCTTCCCTTCCTGGTTCATGGTCTTGAAGATGTCGCCCTTGGCCTTGGCCCCACGGCCGAGGCCGAGGCGCGTGTCCTATCTTCTGCAGCACTGACGTGGGTCCTCACCCACATCTACCTTCGCGATCCCGGTGTCAACCTCGACAGCCTGCTAGAGCCAGTGAGCGGCGAGCATGCTGCTGCCGCTGCCGAGGCCGTGAAGGGTCACGCAGAGGCCCTGCTGGGGAAGTTCCGGGCCTTCAGCACCAAGCCGAAGCAAGGCGCTACCGACTCCACCACCCTGTGAGGCGTGCCCGATCTGCGCTGCTCCACCGCCGACAAGTGACTCTGTCGCGGCTCCTGTCCTGCTTTTAATTCCTGCACATGTATCATGCCTCGAGGAGGCGTTTAAACTTGCGTTTGGCATTGAGATAACAGTGTGGACTGTAATATTTGCTTTTGAATTCCTTGAAGTTTGCACCTTTCCTTCCTACTTGCTTATGTTCTACGTTGGCAGGGCCCGGCCCCGCGCATGCCTCACCCAGCGTTGGTGCCGACCGGAAACCAGGACGGGGCCAAGGAGTGAGGGGTCACGTGACAAGTTAGGCTCCTGAGTCGCGATGCTCAGGAGTCCCCCTTGGTGCACGAACAGCAAGTAGGGAGGTGTGATGCGGGTGGATCTACCGTTCTACGTCTGCAGAGCCCGGCCGCGCGCGTACCTCACCCAGCGCTGGTCCCGACCGGAAACCAGGACAGGGCCACGGAGTGAGGGGCTACGTGACCAGTTAGGCTCCTGAGTCGCGATGCTCAGGAGTCCCCCTTGACGCTCAAACAGCAAGTAGGGAAGTGTGATGCGGGTGGATCTACCGTTCTACGTCTGCAGAGCCCGGCCGCGCGCGTAGCTCACCCAGCGCTAGTCCCGACCAGAAACCAGGACGGGGCCACGGAGTGAGGGGCTACATGACCAGTTAGGCTCCTGAGTCGCGATGCTCAGGAGTCCCCTTGATGCTCAAACAGCAAGTAGGGAGGTGTGATGCGGGTGGATCTACCGTTCTACGTCTGCAGAGCCCGGCCGCGCGCGTACCTCACCCAGCGCTGGTCCCGACCGGAAACCAGGACGGGGCCACGGAGTGAGGGGCTACGTGACCAGTTAGGCTCCTGAGTTGCGATGCTCAGGAGTCCCCCTTGACGCTCAAACGGCCTTCGTACCTTGGCTCCGCTCGGGGAGAGACGCGCGACGAACCAGGCCCGGGGGGACCTGGCTGGGCGGCGTGCGTCTGGGTGTGACCCAGGCGCAGCCCCCATGCCCAGCCCCTCGCGCGGCACTCCCGAGGGGAGGCGTTGCGATGAGGCTAGACACTGAGCTCTGGGCTCCCTAAGGTTGATGCGGCACGGGGGCCACCCTCAGTTGTTTATCACCAGCGCGGAGCATAGTGCTACCGTATGTGTAGGGGCATAGCCACTCCTCGGCAGTGTCGTCAGCCAGCGCGGAGCATGGTGCTTCCACTGGTACGTGGGAGGGGGGCCCCCTCCGGGAGGAGCCCCCGAGGCGTGTACAGCCCTGCCCTGACACGTGGCTGGCACGGTAGGGCCTGGCGAGGTGTATCTGGGCACCCGTGAGCCAGCGCGGGACTCACGGGGCCCTACCTCTAGGCGGGTTGCGCCCGGCACTGGGCCTTATCTTGTGATGCGTTCCTGCAAATTTGGTTAGATGTCGGCACTCTACGTCCTTGGGTCCCGGCCCTCGAGCTGGTCTCAGCCGTCGCTGGTATGCCAGGTCGCGATGCCATGGACAAGGCCAAAGGGTGAGGGATGGAGAGCCAGTAAGAGCCCTGAGTCGTGATGCTCAGGTACCCCCCCTTTAACGTGCAAGTGGTCGGCATGGAGAAGAAGAGGTGCCATGGACCGGCATCAAATAATCAAGCATGGTGGGTTTAACGCATAGTCGGAAATAAATGCAAATGGGATACATGCCACTGGGCCTGGCCCGAGCGGCTTGGGGATCATGCAGCCCGAGGGGCGCCCCCAACAAGGTAAGCTAACAACATGGAATAAAAAAGGGATACACGCCACAGGGACGGACCCACGCGGCCTGGGAATAATGCAGCCCTAGGGGGCGCTCCCAGCTGGAAGTAGAACTAGAAAGGTGTCACCTGATGATGTTGAGGACGAAGGAGCGTTGATGTAGCAGGCTCGGTGGGCTGCGGGAGCCGATCCTCACGAGCCCCCAGGCCCAAGGGCCTCGGGAGGCTCCGGAGGTGCTGGCGGCTCCTCACGGGGCATCTCCATCCCTGCAAGGGCAGCGGAACGCCTGGCCTCTCGTGCCTCCGTGATGCTCCTCATGAGGCGCTGGTACGCGTCAGCCGCGCTCGGCAAGCCGTAAGGCATGCGAACGTAGCTGTGGGGTGGGCCTCCGCAGCGCCCCACCCACGAGGGCCAGAGGCGCTCCAGAGAGGCGACTCGGTTGAGCCCTGGTATGTCGATGCAGACGCGCAGCCCACCATCCTCGCCTGGATGGGGAGCCACTGCTGGTAGGCGGCGGCCGCCTTTCATGACTCTTGACTCCTGTAGCTCCTGAATGGTCTTGCTGATGAACTCCTGAGGGTCTGGATCTCCTTGCCTTGCTCCTTCTTGAGGGAAACGTGCTTCGAAACACGCCTCCATGTGGTGCCCAAGCGCCTCCCTCGTGACCCTAGCTAGGTCGGTGGCCCTCCAGGGGAGAGCCCCCGAGCCCTGCCTGAGGAGGGCGCCGGACGCGCTTTCCTATGCGATGGAAGGAGGCTCCCCCTGGGCAGGCGCGGGCCCAGAGGGGCCTGTCTCCTAAGTGGTCGGGCCGGACGATGTCTTCTTCTTCTTAGGGGCGGTCTCGGGAGGCCTCCTGCTTCCACGATCCGGGTCTTCCAGCGACGCGGCCTGAAAGGCTCGTTCCAGGGAACACACCGCGTCCTTCTCTTCACAGGGCACCGTGATGACTCCGCCACTTCCTGGCATCTTGACGACATTGTAGCCGTGGTGAGTTACGGCCATGAACTTGGCCAGCGCTGGGTACCCAAGGATGGCGTTGTATGGCAGGCGAATGTGAGCGACGTCGAAGTCGATGAGCTCGGTGCGGTAGTTGTCACGTGCCCCGAGGGTGACAGGGAGGCGGACCTGCCCAATTGGGACCGTGGAACCGTCGGTGATACCGGAGAAAGGCTTGGTTGGCTGAAGCTGGCTGTAGGGCACTTGGAGGTTGTTGAATGTTTCCACGGACAGGACGTTGAGCCCTGCCCCGCCGTCGATGAGGGTCTTGGTGACCACCACGTTGCTGATGATTGGGGAACAAAGCATCGGGAGAACTCCGGCTGTAGCTGCACACTTGAGCTGATCTGCTGAGCTGAACATGATGGCGCGTGCCGACCACCTAAGAGGGCGCGTGGCTTCGAGCCTGGGGAGGACTGCGTTCACTTCGCGGGCGAACTACTTGAAGATGCGCTGAGAGGCTGGGGCTTGCGCCCCGCCCAAGATGCAGGCGATCGCGCGCGGCTCCTGGAAGCCCCCAGCCCGCTCGTCCTGGTGGCAGTCTTCGTTTCTCCATGGCTGCGGCAGCAGCGGTGGGAGGCCTGCGTTGCCTTGCGCGCGATCCTCACGGGGCTGATCCCTCCAGTCCCCCTCGCGAGGCTGGTCGCGCCAGCCTCCTTCACGAGGCGGGTCTTGCCAGCGATCCTCGCGAGGTTGGTCGCGCCACGCTTGGCGTGGGCCACGGTCTTTCCCAGGGTCCTGTGTTCCTTCCTCCTCCTCGGCCGTAGCCCCGGTCACTGCGGTCAGGGCGGCGGCCGATCCTTCCTTTTCGCACGGCTCGGAGCTCTTGACATTCGTTGGTGTTGTGGGTGTGGAGGTCGTGGTACACACAGTACCGGCCGCCCTTGGAAGATTCTGGCTGATCTCTGCCTCGCTTGGTGTCTGGTTCTGCCGCGAGCACGACAGCCCCCTTGCGCTTGACATCCTTGGCCTTGGGCTTCTTCTCTTCTGGGTCTGCGGCAGGCAGCTCGAGGAGGGAGAGACGCCCTTCCTCGGCCCTGGCGCACTTGGTCGCCAGGTTGAACAGCTCCAAGGAAGTGCACAGGTCCTCATGCATCGCCAGCTCCTCCTTCATCTTGACGTCGCGCATGCCGTCGGAGAAGGCCGAGATGATGGCCTCCTCGGTCACCTTGGGAATCTTGAGGCGCGCGTTGTTGAAGCGCTAGATGTACTTCTGCAGGGTCTCCCCGGGCTGCTGCTTGATGCGGCACATGTCGCTCACGGTGGGTGGCCGGTCGCGAGTGCCTTGGAAGTTGGCGATGAAGTGGGTGCGCATCTCGTCCCAGGAGGAGATTGTGCCTGGAGCCAGGTTCAGGAGCCAGGTGCGGGCCCCGTCCATGAGTGCCATGGGGAACCAATTCGCCATGACCTTCTCGTCTCCGTTGGCAGCTTCGATGCCCAGCTCGTAGAGCTGGAGGAACTCCGCAGGGTCAGCCGTGCCGTCGTAGCGAGGAGGCAAGTCCGGCTTGAACTTGCCGGGCCACGCGACGCTGTGTAGCTCGGCGGTGAAGGCGCGGCAGCCTGCTGTGGCCACGGGAGGTCTTGGATGCCGGGGAGCTTGGTCTTGGATATCCCCACGCGCTGCAGCTAGGAGCAGCGCGGGGTCTTGACGCGCGGGAGCAGGAGCATGGTCGCGACGTGCTGGAGCAGGGAGCGCCCGGGCAGCTTCTTGCGGGCGAGGGACTTCTTGACAGCTCTGCTCTTGCAGCGCTGGCGCCTGACGGAGCGGGTTCCGCCCAGGGGCCACGCGCCTTGGATCCATGGCGCCTTCCTGAGGAGGAGGCGGTCGGGGCGCCGCCGGAGCTTCATTGCCTGCGCGGGGCGGGGTGCGGTGCAGCGGAATGGACGGCCCTGGAGAGCCCCCTGCGGCGCGGACGAGCTCGGCGACGCGGTCGAGCCATTCTTCATAGACGTCGTCGACGGGGCGGTAGCGTAGGAGCTCGTTCGCCGCGATGAGTGCAGCTCGAGCCTCCATGGGCGCGCGGAGCACGCGGGACGAAGAACCGGCTGGGGTGAGCGAGGGAGTTGCGGTGTGGCCGTCTTGCCGCACGGACGGATGCTGGGACGATGCTTGCCGCTCGTCCCCCGCCGGGCCGGTGGCGGCGTTGACGGCAGGTGACGGGGAACGGCGAGGACGCCCATCGACAGGGGCCGTCTGGGCGACACAGGAAGCGAGCGCGGCCCGGCGCTCGGCGCGGGCCCGACGAGCGTCAGACATGGGCGTGATGGTCGGAGGAGAACATGTGGTTGAAGACGAATCCCGGCGCACCCCTACCTGGCGCGCCAAATGTCGGATTTCGGGTTCCGGCAGACCCTTGAGGTTCGAACACTGGGGTGCGCGCGGAGATTTCGCCTCCTACCTACCTGCACCCCTCCACCATGCTAGGATCTAAAACTACGGAAAGAACAACACAAGAGACACAGGGTTTATACTGGTTCGGGCCACCGTTGTGGTGTAATACCCTACTCCAATGTGTGGTGTGGTGGATTGCCTCTTGGGCTGATGATGATGAACAATACAAGGAAGAACAGCCTCGCGAGGGTCTGTACTTGGCTGGGGTAATGAACTGCTCGGAGGGGTTCAGTCACCTCTCTCTCTTTCTCTCTCTCTCTCTCTCTCTCCTCCAACCGACTGAACCCCCTCTCTCCCGGGAGCCTTGATTTGTGGGTGGCTGGTCCTATTTATAGAGGCCCTGGTCCTCTTCCCAAATATCGAGCGGGAAGGGAGCCAACAATGGAGGGCTAATTTGAAGGGGGACAACAAGTATCAGCTATCCTGACAAAAGTGGTCTTCGCCTGCGCAAAGCTCTGGTGATGACGCCGTCTTGGGCTCCACGGTGACCTCCGTCTCGTAGTCCTCCTGGTCTTGGTCTCGTTGCACCTAAATGGCAACCTTTGCCCGATGCCTCGGTACTCCGCGGCTGTGCTTGCCCCCTTTGCACCAAAGAGGAAAGGAGGACGCTGCAAGGGCTGGCACCCGCCTGGCGCCCTGAGTCGTCATGGCTTGCGTCACGGGCACCTCGTGAGGTACCCCGCCTTGATCTCTCCGCCTCCTCGTGAGCCAGCCTGACGAGGCCGTGCCTGAGGAAGCTCCGTGTCGTCCGCCCCGCGAGGCTTGGCCCCTCGCGAGGGTCTTGGGTTTGTGTTGGTGAAGACAGGCCGTGCTGGGCCCCCCTTTGAGCCACGCCGCAGGCCGCAGGCAGGCAAGTCTGGGGACCCCCATTCCCAGAACGCTGACAGTAGCCCCTGGGCCCAAGGCGCGCCCGGACTTGGCCGTGCAGGGAGGCGGAAGGGCAAGAGCGAAGCGCCGCGGGCCCAACAGCCTGCGGCCTTGGGCGCCGCGTGGCGGTTGATTGGACGTGGGCGTCTCCACTTCCTCATGACGCCTCGGCAACTGCACGGATTGGACAAGTCCTTGCATGCAAGGCAGGTCATGATTACCTGCGATCGTGGGGGTCGTCGGTTGGCCCTCGCCAACTAGAAGTACTGATCGACGCGCGCCCTTCCAGTTCATCTCCCCTTGCTTCTTCTTCTTCCCCATGGCCCCGTCGAGGAGGTTCTCAGCCGCGGAGAAGGGGAAGGCCTGCCAGGGTGAGCATGCCTCTCCTCCGCCCAAGCGCGGCCGAGGGCGCCCCCGCAAACATCCTGTGGCCACCACGGCAGCTCCCCGCGGCCGCGGGGATGCTTTTCAGCACGGCGGCGGGCGGACTACTGCGACCAGGGGGTGCGCTCCGGCTGCGCGTCCCCCCATGCCGCGCTTCCGCACTACCGAGGTGCTGTCGGAGTTTGTCGTGTGGTTGGCGGAGCCGACTAGCACCCGGCTTCCTCTTCCTCGCTTCCTCCTTGGCGAGATCCCGGCCGGCGCCCCGGGCGGCCTCTGGCTTCAGGCCGACGACTGCTGCAGCCGGGCCTCATGGGTTTCACTGGAGGTCTCCGCGGCCGGGAGCCTGGCCCTGGCCCGCGGTTGGCAGTCGTTTGCCCGCGCGCGCGGCCTGGGCCATCGGTGTACCCTACACTTCAAGTTCGACGGTGATGCCACCCTCTACGTGAGGCTGTTTGGGGAAGATGGTCGCCGCGCAGGGTGTTGCCCTGAGGGTGACGACCGCGGCTGGGAACCCGGGTCCGGCGATGACGGAGAGGGCAGCGCTCAGGGTTCTTCAAGCTTCTCTGGCTCTTCTTTAGGCGGCGGCTCTTCTAGCAGCGACCGTGGTCAGCCCCCACGCCGTTGTATCTGCTTGGGAGGTGGCAGCGTGTCCGCCCACTGTCGCGCCCTGGTGAAGCGCGAGAGGGATTTCACCTGAGCTCCGGAGGCAGCTCGGGCTTCCCTGCGGGCCGGTGTGAGGCGAGCTGCACCAGATTTGTTCTTCCTTTTCCTTTTTCCTGCGTAAAAAGGACAGTAGCGTGGGGCCCCACGGGGGCGTGTATGGGTTATTGCTATTAATCATCGTTTTGCTTTCTTTATCGTACCTTCTGGCTACGTGCCCGCGCGTGGATGGTTCCCGGCCCCAGCCGCGGGGGCGACCGACCCAGGCCCTGTGTTTGTGTCACGGTGCCCGAGGGGCACGGACTGGAGGGGTGCTCCTGCAAGGGGCCCAGGTCGCGAACCCTTTGAATGACTAGGATAGGAACATTCGCGAGGGCGCTCGGCTGCCTCCCTCGCGAGGCCTTGCTCAAGGGAAATCGAGGCATGAGAATGAAAAGCCGAAGAACCACGAGCCAAAGACGGCAACCACTTCAATAAAACTTCGAATGAGAAGGAACAAGCCAACTGCGGAAAGCAAATGAAAAGCCGCGTCCGGCACCTAGTCTAGTCTTCGACGTCTTCTCACCAGTGCGGAGCTAAGTGCTGCCACTGGGCGTGGGAGGGAGCCCCAGGGCCTGAGGCCGGCGCTCCTGAGACTCCGGGGCGTGTACAGCCCCAACTCATTATTACGTGAGAGTGTCACGGGCGGCGAGCTTCACAGGCGTTGGCCTTTTTCACAGGCTCCGGGCCTTTTCCAAAACGCGATAGCTTCACAGGCACTCGCCTTGCTTCACAGGCTCCGGGCCTTTTCCAAAACGCGATAGCTTCACAGGCACTCGCCTTGCTTCACAGGCTCTGGGCCTTTTCCAAAACGCGATAGCTTCACAGGCTCTGGGCCTTTTCCAAAACGCGATAGCTTCACAGGCACTCGCTTTGCTTCACAGGCTCTGGGACTTTTCCAAAACGTGATAGCTTCATAGGCACTCGCCTTGCTTCACAGGCTCTGGGCCTTTTTAGGGGTAGAACCTCCGGAGGTGCTGGATGTTCCATGCATTCTGGACCGGCACTCCCTCCTGAGTCTCCAAGTGTGCGGAGCCGGGCCTGGAAACATGAACAACCTTGAACGGGCCCTCCCACATGGGAGAGAGCTTGTGCAGTCCCTCCCTGGAGAGAACCCACCTGAGCACGAGGTCTCCTACCTCAAGAGTCCTGGGGCGGATGTTGTGGCAGTGATATCGCCGCAGCGCTTGTTGGTACCTCGCCGGTCGCAGCGCGGCTTCTCGGCGACGTTCCTCCCCCAGCACGAGTTCCATCCCCCGCATGGCGTCCTGTTGCACCTCGTCGAACGCCAGGACCCGCGCAGAGCGACGTCTCACCTCGTGAGGGAGGACCGCTTCCGCTCCGTAGACCAGGAAGAACGGGGTCTCTCCAGTCAGCTTGGTCGTGGTGGTGCGGATGGACCACAGCACGGACTGAAGCTCGTCGTACCAACCTCTGCCGCAGGCCTCCAGCTTCTTCTTGAACGTCCTGGTCTTGAGGCCCCTCAGGACCTCCGCGTTTGCCCGCTCGGCCTGGCCGTTGCTTCGGGGGTGCGCCACTGAAGCGTAGCATATCTGCGTTCCAAGGTTAGCACAGTATGTTTTGAACAGGTTACTGGTGAACTGCGAACCGTTGTCCGTGATGATGCGATTCGGCACCCCGAACCGGCTCACGATGCCCTTGATGAACTTGACCGCGGAACCCGCGGGAATGGTGCGAATAGCCTCTACTTCAGCCCACTTGGTGAACTTGTCCACGGCAACGTAAAGGTAGCGGTAGCCCCCTGGCGCCCGAGGAAACGGGCCCAAGATGTCCAGCCCCCAGACTGCAAATGGCCACGAAAGGGGGATAGTCTGCAAGCCTCCTACTGGCTGATGGATCTGCTTGGCATGGAACTGGCAGGCTTCACAAGCTTTCACTAGTTCCACGGCGTCATTGAGCGTGGTGGGCCAATAAAACCCACTGCGGAACACCTTGCCGACGAGGGTCCGTGATGATGAATGATGTCCGCAGTCTCTGCCGTTTATATCTTGTAGTAGTTCCTTCCCTTGCTCCCTGGAGATGCAGCACAGGGATACATTATTTGGTCGCTTCCGGTAGAGCTCTCCATCTTTGGTGCAGTATGCCGTGGCCTGGCGTGCCACTCGCTCTGCTTCCTCCTCCTTCTCCGGCAGGGTCCCTTGCGTTAAGTAGCTCCGGAGCTCCGCGATCCAACATCCCTCCTGAGGTTCCATCGTCAGGAGCAGGCGTGGTCCCGAGGCTGGGCCACAGGCCGGAGCTCCTGAGGCAGGTGGCTGGGGGAGCTCCTCCCGGGGCTGAGCCGTGTTTGATAATGACGGCAGGGCTGAAGGCTTGAAGAGTCGCTCCTCGAAAACGCCAGGCTCCTGAGGTAACCGCCTGGATGCGCGTTTGGCGATGTCATCGGCTTCCTGATTGGTGCCACGGGGCACATGTTGCAACTCCAACCCCTAGAACTGCTTCTCCATCCTGCGGACCTCCACAAGGTAGGCTTCCATGTGCTCATCCTTCGGCTCATACACCTTGTTGGAGAAGTTGACAAGGAGCTGCGAATCACCCTTGATGGTGAGGCGTTTCACCCCCGGGGCAACCGCGGCCTTCAAGCCCGCTATTAAACCTTCATACTCCGGTATGTTGTTGGAGACATTTTCACCTTGCTGGAAACAGAGCTGCACGGCGTAATAGAGCTTGTCCTGAGTGGGCGATATAAGCACCGCCCCAGCCCCAGCGCCGTGCCTGGAGAACGCCCCATCGAAGTACATGACCCAGCCTTCTGGCGCCTCGCTTCCCGGGGACAGGGACCGATCCTCGTCGGCCTTGAGGCCTGGCGCCTCCGTCCATTCGGCCATGAAATCCGCCAACGCTGCTCCCTTGATGACTCTGGTCGTGCTGAATTCGAGCTGAAATGCTTGCAGCTCTATGTTCCACTCAGCGACCCTCCCAGCTGAATTGGGGCTCCTGAGCACTCTCTCCAAGGGGTATGACGAGACGACCTTGATGGGGTGACCCTGAAAATAGTGCCGCAGCTTGCGCGAGGCCACCAGTAGCGCGAGGAGTTTCTGAGGCATGGGGTACCGTGCCCTTGCATCCCGCAACACCGTGCTGACGAAGTACACTGGGTGCTCAACGAGGTGGAGTGCCTCAGTGCTGGTGGCTCCCTTTGGAGACCTTGGCGCCTCTTGAGGCAATGAGGACTCCTGAGACTGGCCATCTGGGAGTGGGGCCTCTTCCACTTCCGGTGCGCCCCTCTGCGACGGCTGATCCTCCTCAGCCGCTGTAGCGGTTTCTGTGGGCCTTCCCCGTTCCTGTTCCGCCTCGTCCCGGGCCGTTGCTGCGGTTTTGATTCGACGCTCCTCTCTGACTGCCACCAAGGCTGCGCTAGCGGAGTAGGGAGTGGCGGCGAGGTAAAGCACCAGGGCCTCTTGAGGGCGCGGAGCCACCATGACCGGTGGACTGGTCAGGTATCTCTTGAGATCCTGGAATGCCTTGTCGGCATCTTCAGTCCACTCGAAGGGCCCCTTTTTCTTCATTAGCTGGAAGAAAGGTAGCGCTCGCTCCCCCAACTTGGAGATGAAGCGCCCTAGCGCGGTCACGCGCCCCGTGTGCTTCTGCATTTCTCTGAGGGTCTTTGGTGGGCTCATGTCTTCCACTGCCTTGACCTTCTCCGGGTTAGCCTCGATGCCTCGGTGGGACACGAGGAAACCTAAGAGCTTGCCCGAGGGGACTCCGAACACACACTTCTCTGGGTTGAGCCGTAGGTTCACTGCGTTGAGGCTCGCGAAGGTTTCCTCCAGGTCTTGTATCAAGGTCCTGGCCTCCCAAGATTTTACCACGATGTCATCGACGTAAGCTTCAACATTCTTCCCAAGCTGCGGGCCCAAGGCGATGTGCATCAGCCGCTGAAAGGTCGCCCCTACATTACGCAGCCCGAATGGCATGCATGTGTAGCAGTACACCCCACACGGGGTTAGGAAGGCTGTCTTCTCGACGTCTTCTACCGCCATCTTGATATGGTGATACCCAAAGAAGGCATCCAGGAAGCATAACAGGTCGCACTCCGCAGTGGAATCGACGATTTGGTCGATGCGGGGGAGCGGAAACGGATCTTGCGGGCACGCTTTGTTGAGGTTGGTGAAGTCGACACACATGCGTTCCTTCCCTCCCTTCTTTGGCACAAGGACAGGGTTGGCCAACCAATCTGGGTATTGGACCTCGCGAATGACCCCAGCGGCCTCTAATTTGCGGGTCTCTTGGACGATGAAGTCCTGCTTTTCTATGGACTGCCGCCTGGCCTTCTGCTTCACAGGGCGCACGTTGGGGCACGCGTTGAGGTGATGCTCGATTACACTCCTGGGGATCCCTGCCAACTGGTCTGGCTCCCAAGCGAATACCTTCTTGTTTGCGCGCAGGAACCCCACCAGGGCCTCCTCCTGCTCGGGTTTGAGGTGGGCGCCTATGGTGAAAGTGGTGTTGGTGGACCTATCCTCATCGACGGGTATCTGCTTGGTTTCTGCCTTGTCTTGGGTGAACAACTGTTTTTTCTTGACGGGCGCAGCTCCCTTGGGCTCGGGGGCCTCCAAGTCGGCGGGCTGTGCCAACGCCGCCGTCTTGAAGGCGAGCTTGAGCACCCGCAGAGCGTCCCCGGTGTCCCCGTGCACGGTGAGGACACCGCTGCTCCCGGGCATCTTCATGAGGTTGTACGCCGGGTGCGTCGCTGCCATGAACTGGGCCAGCGCTGGGTAGCCGAGGATGGCGTTGTAGGGGAGGCCGATGGGGGCGATGTCAAAGTCGACCAGCTCCGTGCGGAAGTTGTCGTGGGTGCCGAAGGTTACTGGGAGCCGGATCTGTCCCAAGGAGCTGGACGATCCGCCCCCAACGCCTGAGAAGGGCCGGCTGGGTCGCAGCCGCTCCTGGGGTATGTAGAGGAGATTGAAGGCTTCGACCGAGAGCATGCTGAGGCCCGCGCCGCCATCAATGAGGGTTCTGGTGACGGCCACCTGGCAGATGGTGGGGGTGCAAAGCATGGGGAGCGCACCCGAGCAGGCCGAGTTGGAGGGGTGGTCCTCCGAGCTGAAGGTCAGGCCGGTCTCGGGTGCCGCCCGATCCAGGGGAGCCCCCTGCCGCGTGGAAGCGGCGCTGACCTGACGGATGAACGGTTTGACGTGGTGACTTGTGGGCGGCGCCTGCGAGCCACCCAAGAGGGCCGCGACGACCAAGGGCGTTGATGCAGCATGATAGACGGGGGAGAGGTTGCGGGGCTCCATGGGTGCGCGGAGTGCACGGGGCGAAGAACCAGTTCGGGTGAGCGTGGGAGTTGCGGTGCGGCCGTCTTGCCGCACAGACAGATGCTGGGACGACTCTTGCTGCCCGTCCCCCGCCGGGCCGGTGGCGGCGTTGATGGCAGGTGATGGGGAACGGCGTGGATGCCCGCCGACAGGGGCCGTCTGGGTGACGCGGGAAGCGAGTGCGGCCCGGCGCTCGGCGCGGGCCCGACGAGCGTCAGACATGGGCGTGATGGTCGGAGGAGAACGGGGTGGTGGTAGACGAATTCCGGTGCACCCCTACCTGGCGCGCCAAATGTCGGATTTTGGGTTTCGGCAGACCCTTGAGGTTCGAACAATGGGGTGCGCACGGAGATTTCGCCTCCTACCTACCTGCACCTCTCCGCCATGCTAGGATCTAAAACTACGGAAAGAACAACACAAGAGACACAGGGTTTATACTGGTTCGTGCCACCATTGTGGTGTAATACCCTACTCCAGTGTGTGGTGTGGTGGATTGCCTCTTGGGCTGATGATGATGAACAATACAAGAAAGAACAGCCTCGCGAGGGTCTGTTCTTGGCTGGGGCGATGAAATGCTCGGAGGGGTTCAGTCACCTTTCTCTCTCTCTCTCTCTCTCTCTCTCTCTCTCTCTGCTTCCTCCAACCGACTGAACCCCCTCTCTCCCGGGAGCCTTGCTTTGTGGGTGGATGGTCCTATTTATAGAGGCCCTGGTCCTCTTCCCAAATATCGAGCAGGAAGGGAGCCAACAATGGCGGGCTAATTTGAAGGGGGTAGCAATTATCAGCTATCCTAACAAAAGTGGTCTTCGCCTGCACAAAGCTCTAGTGATGACGCCGTCTTGGGCTCCATGGTGACCTCCATCTCGTAGTCCTCCTGGTCTTGGTCTCGTTGTACCGAAATGGCAACCTTTGCCTGATGCCTCGGTACTCCGCAGCTGCGCTTGCCCCCTTTGCAGCAAAGAGGAAAGGAGGACGCTGCGTGGGCTGGCACCCGCCTGGTGCCCTGAGTCGTCATGGCTTGCGTCACGGGCACCTCGTGAGGTACCCCGCCTTGATCTCTCCGCCTCCTCGTGAGCCAGCCTGATGAGGCCGTGCCTGAGGAAGCTCTGCGTCGTCCGCCCCGCGAGGCTTGGCCCCTCGCGAGGGTCTTGGGTTTGTGTTGGTGAAGACGGGCTGTGCTGGGCCCCCCTTTGAGCCACGCCGCAGGCCGCAGGCAGGCAAGTCTGGGGACCCCGTTCCCAGAACGCCGACAGCGGCCACCTTTTGAGGCTTTCTCTCCTTTCCCGTATGGCCCATTAAGGCCCAATATGAATTCCCGTAACTCTCTGGTACTCTGAAAAATACCTGAATCAGTCGGAACCTTTCCGATGTCCAAATATAGTCGTCCAATATATCGATCTTTACGTCTCGACCATTTCAAGACTCCTCGTCATGTCCGCGATCTCATCCGGGACTCCGAACTACCTTCGGTACATCAAATCACATAACTCATAATACAAATTGTCACCGAACCTAAAGTGTGCGGACCCTACGGGTTCGAGAACTATGTAGACATGACCGAGACACATCTCCAGTCAATAACCAATAGCGGAACCTGTATGCTCATATTGGCTCCCACATATTCTACGAAGATCTTTATCGGTCAAAGCGCATAACAACATATGTTGTTCCCTTTGTCATCAGTATGTTACTGATACGTCTCCGTCGTATCTACTTTTCCAAACACTTTTGCCCTTGTTTTGGACTCTAACTTGCATGATTTGAATGGAACTAACCCGGACTGACGCTATTTTCAGCAGAATTACCATGGTGTTATTTATGTGTACAAATAATAGTTCTCGGAATGACCTGAAACTTCACGGAACATCTTTTCAAAAATAAAAAAATCCTTGCAAAATATGAAGACCAGGGGGCCCACACCCTATCCACGAGGGTGGGGGCGCACCTGCCCCCTAGGGCGCGCTCCCTACCTCGTGGGCCCCCTGGAGCTCCTCTGACCTCGACTCCAACTCTATATATTTGCTTTCAGGGAGAAAAAAATAAGAGAGAAGGATTCATCGCGTTTTACGATACGGAGCCGCCGCCAAGCCCTAAAACCTCTCGGGAGGGCTGATCTGGAGTCCGTTCGGGGCTGCGGAGAGGGGAATTGTCATCATCAACCATCCTCCATCACCAATTTCATGATGCTCACCGCCGTGCGTGAGTAATTCCATCGTAGGCTTGCTGGACGGTGATGGGCTGGATGAGATTTATCATGTAATCGAGTTAGTTTTGTTAGGGTTTGATCCCTAGTATCCATTATGTTCTGAGATTGATGTTGCTATGACTTTGCTATGCTTAATGCTTGTCACTAGGGCCTGAGTGCCATGATTTCAGATCTGAACCTATTATGTTTTCATCAATATATGAGAGTTCTTGATCCTATCTTGCAAGTCTATAATCACCTATTATGTGTTATGATCCGTTGACCCCGAAGTGACAATAATCGGGATACTTACCGATGATGGCCGTAGTTTGAGGAGTTCATGTATTCACTATGTGTTAATGCTTTGGTCCGGTATTCTATTAAAAGGAGGCCTTAATATCCCTTAGTTTCCGCTAGGACCCCACTGCCACGGGAGGGTAGGACAAAATATGTCATGCAAGTTCTTTTCCATAAGCACGTATGACTATATTTGGAATACATGCCTACATTACATTGATGAATTGGATCTAGTTCTGTGTCACCCTAGGTTATGACTGTTACATGATGAACCACATCCGGCATAATTCTCCATCACTGATCCATTGCCTACGAGCTTTCCATATATTGTTCTTCGCTTATTTACTTTTCCGTTGCTATTGCTATCATCACTACAAAATACCAAAAACACTACTTTTGTTACTGTTACCTTTTGCTACGTTACCACTACTATCATATTACTTTGCTACTAAATACTTTGTTGTAGATATTAAGTTTCCAGGTGTGGTTGAATTGACAACTCAGCTGCCAATACTTGAGAATATTCTTTGGGTCCCCTTGAGTCGAATCAATAAATTTGGGTTGAATAATCTACCCTCAAAAACTGTTGCGATCCCCTATACTTGTGGGTTATCAAGACTATTTTCTGGCGCCGTTGCCGGGGAGCATAGCTCTATTCTTTGAGTCGCATGGGATTTATATCTACTTATCATTATGAAGAACTTGAGATATCCAAAAACCAAGATTTATCCCTCAACTACGAGGGGCGGTAAGGAACTGCCATCTAGCTCTGCACTTGATTCACCTTCTGTTTGAGTAAGCTTGCGACACCTAAACCTGCTTCTGCTATTCGTTCTGATATGCCGCATGTTATTGATGATGCCACTTATGCTATGCATGATACTTACGATGAAACTACTTCTATGCTTGATACTACTGTGCCACTTGGTGAATTTCTTGATGAACAACTTGCTAGGGTTAGAGAGAATGAAAATATTTAATCTGATAATATTGATGAAAGTGATGATGAAGACTCTCCCTCTAATGAATATGAATCACCTGTTATTCCTGAGGGTTATGTTTTTGAAAAAGAGGCTGCTCAAGGTATTTTAGCTTGCAAAGATAGATACAAACTCAAGAGGTTATTAGCTAAATGGAAGGTGCAATCTCTTAATGCTAGAATGAAACCTGACCCTGCTTTTGCTACTTCACCTATCTGTGTTACTCATAAGGATTATGAATTCTCTATGGATCCTGATATAATTAATTTGGTTGAATCTGATCCTTTTCATGGCTATGAATCTGAAACTGTTGTGGCACATCTTACTAAATTAAATGATATAGCCACCCTATTCTCTAATGACGAGAGAACTCGCTACTTTTATATCCTTAAAATATTCCCGTTCTCATTAAAGGGTGATGCTAAGATATGGTTTAATTCTCTTGATCCTGGTTGTGTGCGTAGTCCCCAGGATATGATTTATTATTTCTCTACTAAATATTTCCCTGCTCATAAGAAACAAGCTGCTTTAAGGGATATATACAACTTTGTGCAAATTGAAGAAGAGAGTCTCCCACAAGCTTGGGGGGGGGCTTCTCCAATTACTTAATGCATTGCCTGATCATCCTCTCAAGAAAAATGAAATACTTCATATCTTTTATAATGGACTAACCGATGCTTCCAGAGATTACCTGGATAGTTGTGCTGGTTCTGTTTTCAGGGAAAGAACACCGGATGAAGCTGAAATTCTATTGAATAATATGTTGACAAATGAAAATAATTGGACACTTCCTGAGCCTATTCATAAACCAACTCCGAAGAAGAGAGGTGTTCTATTTGTCAGTCCTGAAGATATGCAAGAGGCAAAGAAATCTATGAAAGAAAAAGGTATCAAAGCCAAAGATGTTAAGAATTTTCCTCCTATTGAAGAAATACACGGTCTTAATTTACTGCCTCTTGAAGAAATATATGGTCTTAATCCATTACCTATTGAAGAAACTCATGGTCTTCATAACCCGACATAGGTAGTAAAGGTAAATTCTCTCTATAGATATGATAAAGCTGAAATCCCATTTAACAAGTTTGCTAGCCCATGCTTGGATGAGTTTGATAAATTTATGGTTAATCAAGAAGACTTCAATGCTTATTTTGGTAGGCAATTGAAATACAATTCAAATATGCTTGAACACTTGGGTGATTATATGGCTAATGTCAAAGGTGAACTTAAACTTATTAGTAAACTTGCTTCTATGGTTACCACTCAAGTAGAACAAGTACTTAAGGCTCAAAATGATTTGCTCAATGAATTGAATAGTAAGGATAATGATAATGTTGTTAGAGTTATGACTAGAGGTGGTAAAATGACTCAGGAACCTTTGTATCCTGAAGGCCATCCTAAGAGAATTGAGCAAGATTCTCAGAGAAATAATATAGATGCACCTAGTCCTTCTAAAAGGAAGAAAAAGAAAAATGATAGGACATTGGATGCTTCTAGTGAACCTGTTATTGATAGACCTGAGAATCCAAATGATATTTCTATTTCTGATGTTGAAACACAATCTGGTAATGAACCTGAAACTAGTGATAATGTTAATGATAATGTTCATAATGATGCTCAACCTAGTAATGATAATGATATAGAAATTGAACCTGCTGTTGATCTTGATAACCCACAATCAAAGAAAGAGAACCATGGGTTCAGAAACCCATGCCTTTCCCTCCCAAACCATGCAAGAAAAAGGATGATGAGGATTTTGAGCGCTTTGCTGAAATGATTAGACCTATCTTTTTGCGTATGTGTTTGACTGATATGCTTAAAATGAATCCCTATGCTAAGTACATGAAAGATATTGTTACTAATAAAAGAAAGATACCAGAAGCTGAAATTTCCACCATGCTTGCTAATTACACTTTTAAGGGTGGAATACCAAAGAAACTTGGAGATCCAGGAGTACCCACTATACCATGCTCCATTAAAAGAAACTATGTTAAAACTGCTTTTTGTGATCTTGGAGCCGGTGTTAGTGCTATGCCTCTCTCTTTATATATTAGACTTGATTTGAATAAGTTGACACCTACTGAAATATCTTTGCAAATGGCTGATAAATCAACTGCTATACCTGTCGGTATTTGTGAGGATGTGCCTGTTGTAGTTGCAAACGTGACTATTTTAACGGACTTTGTTATTCTTGATATTCCCGAGGACGATAATATGTCTATTATCCTTGGAAGACCCTTTTTGAATACTGCAGGGGTTGTTATTGATTGCACTAAAGGCAATGTCACTTTTCATGTTAATGGTAATGAGCATACTGTACACTTTCCGAGGAAACAACCTCAAGTTCATAGTATCAACTCTATTGGAAAAATTACATCGATTATATTTGGAGGTTTTGAATTTCCTCTTCCTACTGTCAAGAAGAAATATGATATTCTTATTATTGGTGATGTGCACATCCCCGTTGAGGTAACATAGTCTTATTCGAAATTTCTCCGGTTCCATGTTATTCGGAATGAGTTCGTTAACAAGACTTGATCAACCTTGTTAGTGGATTCCTTTTGATAAGCATGAGATGGATGAAACTAGAAGGCACAACCTTTTGTACCCTCCTTTTACTTTCTGTTATTTATATTAAATAAAATAGAATAGTATTTCTCTGTCTATTATTTGAATTATCCGTGCAATATAAAAATATCCCGAAAATAAAAGTTCTCCAAATGCCCTGAAATTTAAATATGATTTTTTTCTGGAATATTTGAGAATATTTGGCACTGAGAACACAGCAGGAGGGGCATCCACCTGGACACGAGGTTGGAGGGCGTGCCCTACCCCCCTGGGCGCGCCCCCTGCCTCATGGTCCCATGGTGGCCCTCCTCCACTTATTCCTGCACCCGCACACTTCTTCTTTCTCCCAAAAACATGAATATCCAGCTCAAGCACGAGTTCTATCTCATTTTGCTGCGATTTTCGATCTCCTTGCTCAAAGCACCTCTCACAAAACTGCTTGGGGAGATTGTTCCTTGGTATGTGACTCCTCCATTGGTCCAATTAGTTTTTGTTCTAGTGCTTTATTCATTGCAAATTTGTGCTGCCTAGGTGACCATGTTCTTGAGCTTGCATGTCAAATTTATATGGTCAAAAGTAGTTCTAATGCATGATATAGGCTCTAGGCACTTGTAGGAGTAGTTGCTATTAATATTGTTGAGTTTGGTTTACTTTTATTTTGAAGTTACTAAAAATTTCAGAAATTTTTCAGAGGAAGAAATATACTTAGGAAAATGTACCAAGGTGGTTCTTCAAGGAAGCAAGGTCCCAGGCTTGCAATGCGTGATGCTGATGAAGAACCACCAAGAGACGCTCTAGTGCGTCCTTGTGAATGGCCTTCGGAAAACTTTATGGATCGAGCGGGAATTAAGGAAGAATTTAACGCATATTTGCGTAACACTGATCTTATGAGCTTCGAGGAAGAAAAGTGCAGCCAGTATCACTATCTCACTAGTTCCTTTGTGAGGAGGTTTGAATTTTCATCTTCACGTAATTCTCCAACTGTCATGTTCGATCTTTATGAAAATTCTTACACTATGGACTGTGACGCCCCTGATTCAACTGTACACTAATCATACACGCAAACGTGTACGATCATGATCAGGGACTCACGGGAAGATATCACAACACAACTCTACAAATAAAATAAGTCATACAAGCATCATATTACAAGCCAGGGGCCTCAAGGGCTCGAATACAAGAACTCGATCATAGACGAGTCAGCGGAAGCAACAATATCTGAGTACAAACATAAGTTAAACAAGTTTGCCTTAAGAAGGCTAGCACAAACTGCGATACAGATTGAAAGAGGCGCAGGCCTCCTGCCTGGGATCCTCCTAAACTACTCCTGGTCATCGTCAGCGGGTTGCACGTAGTAGTAGGCACCTCCCGAGTAGTAGTAGTCATCGTCGACGGTGGCGTCTGGCTCCTAGGCTCCAACGTCTGGTCGCAGCAATCGGGTATAGAAAAGGGGAAAAGAGGGAGCAAAGCAACCATGAGTACTCATCCAAAGTACTCGCAAGCAAGGAGCTACACTACATATGTATGCATTGGTATCAAAAGGAATAAGGGTATCTTATGTGGGCTGAACTGCAGAATACCGGAATAAGAGGGGGATAGCTAGTCCTTTTGAAGACTACGCTTCTGGTAACCTCCATCTTGCAGCAGGAGAAGAGAGTAGATGGTAAGTTCACCAAGTAGCATCGTGTAGCATAAACCTAACCGGCGGTCCTCTCCTCGTCGCCCTATGAGAGAGCGACCACCGGTTGTATCTGGCACTTGGAAGGGTGTGTTTTATTATGTATCCGGTTCTAGTTGTCATAAGGTCAAGGTACAACTCCAAGTCGTCCTGTTACCGAACATCACGGCTATTCGAATAGATTAACTTCCTTGCAGGGGTGCACCACATTTCCCAACACGCTCGATCCCCTTTGTCCGTACACACTTTTCGGGGTCATGCCCGGCCTTGGAAGATCAACACGTCGCAGCCCTACCTAGGCACAACAGAGAGGTCAGCACGCCGGTCTAAATCCTATGGCGCAGGGGTCTGGGCCCATCGCCCATTGCACACCTGCACGTTGTGTACGTGGCCAGAGAGCAGACCTAGCAACCTCCATTACAAAGGAAGTTGCGTTACGCGGTCCAACCCGGCGTGCACCGCTCAGTCGCTGACATCACGAAGGTTTCGGCTGATACCACGACGTCGAGTGCCCATAACTGTCCCCGCATAGATGGTTAGTGCGTATAGGCCAGTAGCTAGACTCAGATCAAATACCAAGATCTCGTTAAGCGTGTTATTTTGATATAACCACGGACGCCGACCAGGGCCAGGCCAACCTCTCTCCTAGGTGGTCTCAACCTGCCCTGTCGCCCACAAAGTAACAGTCGGGGGCCGTCGGGAACCCAGGCCCACCACTACCTGGGTGGAACCACCTGCCCCTTCAGCCCCCATCTCCGAACAGTATCACAGGTAATGTAACAGTGTAAAGTATATAGTATATGCCCGTGATCACCTCCCGAAGTGATCACGGCCCAGTAGTATAGCATGGCAGACGGACAAGAGTGTAGGGCCACTGATGGAACACTAGCATCCTATACTAAGCAGTAGGATAGTAGGTAAAGGTAACAACAATAGTAGCAAGGATAGGCTATGCAGCAATATAGGATTAACTGAAAGCAGTAACATGCTACACTACTCTAATGCAACCAGTATAGAGAAGAATAGGCGATGTCTGGTGATCAAGGGGGGGAGGGGGGGCTTGCCTGGTTGCTCTGGCAAGGAGGGGCCATCAACACCATAGTCGTACTGGGGGTCTCCGGCAGTCTCGGGGTCTACCGGAAAGAAATAACGGAGGGGGAACACAATAAATAACAGAGCAATCAATGTAACAAAAAGCAAGATGCGGCATTATGTTGTGCTAGGGGTGGCCTGACGCGGTACGAGGTGATACCGGTGAAGGGGGGAAACATCCGGGAAAATATCCCCGGTGTTTCGCGTTTTCAGACAGATGAACCGGAGGGGAAAGTTGCATATTAGCTATGCTAGGGATGCGTGGAAGACGAACGGGCTGCGCATCCGAATTCGTCTCGGCGTTCTGAGCAACTTTGATGTAGAAAGTTTTCCCATCCGAGCTACGGTTTATTTTATATTTATTTTAAAAGGATTTTATCATTTTCTAGAATTAACAGAATTAATTTAATCCTAAAATGCATTTATGACGTCAGCATGATGTCAGCATGATGTCAGCGGTCAAACGTGGACTTTGACTAGTCAACAGACCTCTGGGTCCCACATGTCATTTACACAGGTTAACTAAACCGGGTTAATTAGACTAACTAAGTGATTAGGCTAATTTATTTTAATTAGATTAGTTAAACATGATTAATTAACTTAATTAAATCATTAGTTAATTAGTTAATAACTAATTAATTTTATTAATTCATTTTTATTATTTTTATTTAAAATCATTCTGGGGATGGGCCTTGTTTGTCATTGGCCCTGGGGGCCAGCCGGGGCGGGTGCGGTTTAGCGGGCGCGTGCGGGGCGAAGCCCGCCCGGGCGCAGGGGATGGCCGCGGGGTGAGGGCGGTCGCCGGCGGGGCGCAGGACGGCGGTGAGCCAGGTGCGGGGCGCGGCACCGCGGGGCAGAGGCCGAGCCCCGAGGAGCCGGTAGCGAAGCGGCGGAGGCGAAGCAGGGGCGGCCACGGCAGCTCGGCAATGGAGGCCGGGCGGTTGGGGGTGACGGCGGCGGAGAACGCCGGCAGGCGAGCAGCGGTAGGCGGCGGGGGAGGCGCGGTGGCGCGAGGGGCAACGGAACGGCGCGGGCGCGCGCTCTAGCAGCAGGGAGGCGGCGACGCGAGGCGCAGGGCGTCGGGGCAGGCACGCGCGGCCATGGCAGCCGGCACGAGCGGGAGAAGGCCGCGGCGGCGCGCTTGTGCGTGCGCAGCCGAGAGGCAGGCGGAGGAGCAGCATGGGGACCGGGCGCGGTGAGCGCGACGAGGCGCGCAGGCGCGAGGCGGGAGGCCGCGCATGGACGAGGCACGCAGGGGCCGATGTGGTGCCGGCCAGAGCGCGTGGGCATCGGCGGGCGGCCGTGGACGCGCAGCGACGGGCGTGGCGAGTGCGGGCGAAGGCGGCGAACGACAAAGAGGGGGGAACAGGGATCGAGAGGCGCGCTCACCCCCGTTGCGGGGGGACACCGGCGAGGCGCGAGGGAGTCCGTTGGGGAAGGAGCGAAGAGGCGGCGTCAAGGTGGTTCCAAGGACGGTGACCGGCGCCGGTGTTGGTGCGGATCCGACGAAGGTTAGTTGGCGGGGCGGCGCCGGTGATGCGTCGAGGAGGGGGAGGAGGACGAGCGACGGAGTCGGGGAGACGGCGCCGACGACGGCAAGTAGCGGGGCGGCTCCGGCGGGGGTTCCGGGCGGCGACGTAGCTACGGGGGCGACGAGTGGCGGCGTCTGGGTTGGTTACCCCCGATCCAGATCGGGGGGAAGGGAGGAGTGGACCGTGGGGGGAGTGGGGATCGTGGGTTTGGGCTAGGTCACGGTGTGGGGGGGGGATTAAGCAGGGGGAGCCAGCTGGGCCGGCCTGGTCGATGGGGCCGACTGGGCCAAGAGGCCCAGTGGGGAAAGAAGGGTCGGCCTTGCCTTTCTATTTGTTTTTCTTCACTTCACTTTCTGTTTTCTAATTTTATTCCTTTTAGTTATTTCTATTTTATTTTAGTTCTTTAATAGTTATAGTTTTATATAATAAGTTAAAGCCCACACCTAAATTGGAATTGGAAAAAGTTCTTAGTGACTAAATAAACTAGTTTAATATTTGTTTAGTATTTAAAAGCATTTAAATAATTGTTTTGCCGTTGTTTTACCAACTATAGTGCATTTAAATATTTTACTTAATTATGGGTTCTTCACTGTAATTACCTATGCAATATTTGTCACAACCCGACCATTTTGGTTTTAACATTTGAAAACTTTTGTTCTGTCCTTTAATTAAATTTTGAATTTGTTTCGGTTTTGAACTATCGCTAGTTTATTATTAGTAAACGAGGTGACGTGGCAGCATTAGCGGGGGATCACTGTAGCTTGATTACCCGGGCGTCACAATTCTCCTCCACTACAAGAAATCTCGTCCCAAGATTTAAGAGGGGAGTAAGAGAAAGATGTGGCTAAGAAATTCTATCGAGTCTTCTCGGTCTTGGTTGCTCTTCTCGGAGAGGTCGATCCATTACATCGATGCCTTCATTCCTCTGCTTCAGGTCATCACGAGGAAGTCGTCATATTTTTCTTCGGGAACTCCAACGTACTTACGAATACACTACTAGGAAAAGGGCTACTAATGGCGCACCAGTTTTGCCTACTAATGGCGCATCACTGGTGCGCCATTAGTATCACGCCACTAGTATTTTTTACTAATGGCGCACCACTGGTGCGCCATTAGTATCTGGTATACTAATGGCGCACCACTGGTGCGCCATTAGTATAGGCCACGGTGCGCCATTAGTATAGGCCACTGGTGCGCCATTAGTATAGGCCACGGTGCGCCATTGGTATTTTTGAATTTTGAAGGCGGGAAAATAGTAGTGGCGCACCGTCTAACCCCCACCGTGCGCCATTGCTATTTTTGAATTTTGAATTTGGATCTGGATCGTGATTTTTTTGCCCATTTTTTGCTCGTTTTTTGCTCGTTTTTTGGCACGATATTATTTCAAATTTTGTTCCTGTTTTTGGATCTTGTACGTTCTTTTGCCGTGTTCTTTTGCCGGAGAGGAGTTCGCCGGAGAGGAGGAGGAGGAGGTCACTGGAGAGGCGCTCGCCTACATCGCCGGAGAGGAGGAGGAGGAGTTCGCCGGAGAGGAGGAGGAGGAGGTCGCCGGAGAGGAGTTCACCGGAGCATCGGAGAGGAGGAAGGAGAAACCATGAGGGGATGGGAGGAGAGGAGGGAGGAGGAGCTCACCGGAGAGGAGGGAGGAGGAGCTCACCCGAGAGGAGGGAGGAGAAACCGTGAGGGGAGGGGAGGGGAGGAGAGGAGGGAGGAGGAGGTCGCCGGAGAGGAGGAGGAGGAGGCCGCCGGAGAGGAGTAGGAGGAGGAGGAAGTCGCCGGAGAGGAGGAGGAGGAGGTCGCCGGAGAGGAGGAGGGTAGTATGATGGAGGAGAGAAGGGAAGATGGAGTGGAGGAGAGGAGGAGATGGAGTGGAGGGGAGGTGGAGTGGAGGAGAAGAATGAAGAGGTAAGGAGTGGAGGAGAGGAGGAGATGGAGTGGAGGAGGTGCGCCCAGCCATATATACGACATAGTAATGGCGCACCATGGGCAGGTGCGCCATTACTATCTTTTTTTTATTTTTTTTATTTTTTTGAATTTTGAAGGCGGGAAGATACTAATGGCGCACCATGGGCAGGTGCGCCATTAGTAACTTTTTATTTTTATTTTTTTGACTTATTTTGAATTTTGAAGGCGGGAAGATACTAATGGCGCACCATGGGCAGGTGCACCATTAGTAAGTTTGAATTTTTTTTAATTTTTTTGCCTCTCCAGATCTTAAAAGCCCCGTATCTTTTTTTCTGTTAGGTTTTTGAGGATTTTGAAAATGTTTAACGGGGTTCCCACAGTTAAATTCAGATGTAACTTTTCGAGTAGATGATTTTTCATATAAAAAACTTTTTCATCCGAGTTCGTACGCAAAAGTTATGCCCATTTTTACAAATTCTCGAGAGATTTTGCAAAAAAGTGAAAAATTCATGTTTGTAAATTTTGCTAACAACTAGACCACATATCACATGGGAATCTTATTTTCTTTTATTGTTTTGACATTTCTATCATTTTCTTTTATTTTTTTTGAAACTGAAAATGTAGTCCAGGGGGGGGGAGGGGGGTGCATTCGCGCGAATGTTTGGGCCAAGTTGCTAATGGCGCACCATGGCATGGTGCGCCATTACTAGTTCAACTAGTAATGGCGTACCACTCCCACTGTGCGCCATTAGTAGTTTTGAAAAAAATTTAAATTTTTTTTTTACTAATGGCACACCGTGGATGTGGTGAGCCATTACTAGTTCAACTAGTAATGGCGCACCACTCCCACGGTGCGCCATTAGTAGTTTTGAAAAAATTAAAAAAAAATTTACTAATGGCGCACCAACACATGGTGCGCCATTAGTATATAGTAATGGCGCATCACATGTCTGGTGCGCCATTAGTGTCAATTCCATCTATAGCCCTTTTCCTAGTAGTGATAGGTAGGGGCAGCTCGGCTACGACAGCATGCTTACGAGGGAAACAATCTGGGGTTAACCATGAATGAGCATAAGATTATCTCTCGAGTTGAACATATAATATACATCGAGAGTATGATACAAAGGTACAATGAGAGGGTCCAAGCGGATAGATAGCTGCTCAAAGTCGAAACCAAAGTGAGAAAGGGGTTCAGAGCGGCGAGAGTAAGCATTGCGTCTGATACCAGAATAGAGCAGTAGGAAGGTGGCTCGCGAATTACCTACGAAGCCAAGCATAAGGGATAACTTTGAAGCAGGGAAGTACAGGAGAGTTAGGTTTCGATCCTGTGGAACTGTGGGTTAAGGGCCCACCATGTGGGTAAAGTAGGAGGGCACTGACATCTTGCACGGTCATGATAGAAAGGCATCATGATAGCCAGGCATGTCAGAGAAGAGACTATCGGTTATGTTGGCAACAACGTTGGTACCAACGGCGAGGGACGAAGAGAACCATTTTCCTGCTCGTTGTATGAGGCGGACCAATAGGCAAGGTCCTCGTCCATCGGTGGCTATCGAAATGTCATCAACAATACTAACAGGGTCTTGCTGACAGAATTGTACAACGAGGTGTTTACATAAACAGGAGAATATTACTGCTTAGATCATATAGATCACAAGAAAGGTTAAACCAAACAATGGAAAGGGAAATATGATTATCAGATTAAACAGAACAATGGAAAGGAAAATGTGTTAAAACACATATTCCAGTGGTATATCATTCCCAAAGACAAACAGAGCATGATATCCATGACAGGATATAATGTAGAAACTCGTTAGGTAGGGGGGGAATTCTCATGACATTACCCATACAGCGGTGTTTGGATAATTGAGCAGGAAACATTTAGCATTGAGCTTCAAATGTTCCTGTTGAAAATCGGCGTACCATAGACATGCTTCGAGATAGCATTGACATGGTCAACAGGTGAAGATCAGACTTTGGAAACAAAAAGGATCCATCAGGAACAACATATAGAATAAGTCTTACAATTTCCTCTTGGAAGAATGGTTGACATTTCTGAAAGGAAGAACTATAACAATAGGCCCTCCAACCAGGTGTGCTAGGCATGACCTCACCTTACCGATATATAAGGACCAATGTAATAACTCTTGGAAATATGTTCCAACCATCATATCTGACCGAGATTCAGATCTTATTGGTGCCAGGATGCCTCAGACTCGGGATGCCTGAGAAGAAAAGGTTCAACACAATTGACGAGACGACATTGTAAGATTCTCGGGAAATGTACTATGGAAGCGAGTTCCAAAACAAGAGTTCATCATTAAAACCAAGGGGAGGATGAAGAGGTGGCTGATGAGCTCACCGACAATTCATTGAGATTTTCAAAAGATGGATTTCCACACTTATGTGAACAAGGAGATAACATTTGTCGGATCAAATGATATAAGGATGTATGCTCGAGGAAGACATACACAATTAAGCATTGGTTGAAAAGTGCCCCCAAAATATGGTTTTAGGTAGCATGATCAATGTTAGAAAGGTGATTCAACAACCCATAGTCTAAGAATGAAATATCGACCATTTACTTGAAAGCAATAGGATGCTAGAGACACGAACAAGTTTGTGTTGAACGGAAGGCAATAAAGTGGTCGATGATAACACAAATCATCGTGGTCAAGGAGGGTACTTCTCTTCATGAATTCAATTGATATCTTGGAAGGGGTCAAAATGTTGATGATGATCATGACACATTTGTCAAGAGGTTTCAATAAGATGTAACCGATCGGCGATGACATCAAGGCAACGGAATGATGAAGCAAAAGGTTACTGAAACCATGGGTACGACACAAACTTGAAATCAAGCTTGTCATTCAAGGACAATTGTTATGACGAGGAAGATCGACGTAAGATTAGCTCACCTCGAAATTTTTGCTCTAGAAAGAAGGACCAGATAGCACAGTTAAAATTGGCATGGCAAGGATATAGCCAAGCAGGCTAGGAATGACGTGATCGAGTTCAAACTCGTAAGTCACGAAGGTTACCAAGATTTGCTTAATCGCGATGCGTACTTCAGTCAGTTATCAGTGTCTTTGAGTGTTTAATAACTTAGAGCCCGTGAAAAATTGGAATCAGTGAGAATGTAGCACTTGATGAAGAACTCATAAGAAGTAGTCGGTTCCATGATAATCTCGAGATACCAGGGGGTAATACTCAACGACAGATCATATTAGAGGTTGGACTAGGGTAATGCTCTGCAGAAGTCAAGTGCTCAAATTTGCGCGAGAAATGGAATCAAGGAGAAACATGGTCGGAACCATGTCCACAGATATAAGATGATCTTATAACAAGGGGATAATTATTTTAAGAGAAGCTTCCATGATAAGGTATACATCGTTTCCATGGGCATGAACACATGGTTCAAGGTTGACTCCCACTTCTCCAATGCATAACCTTTCATTCACTTCTCATTTTTGAAGGAGTTGCATTGTTGAAATTTTATCTGGCGAAGCACGAGAAGAGTATGACTCGTGAAAACTTTTGGGTTCACATGGTTTTAGAGAAGGTATAGGTTCAACCCATCGGGGCATGTTAGAAACATATACCACAAGCTTCAAGAGTAAATATCACCAGCTTGAAAGTAAAGCATGGTTGACAAAGTAGAGGATACAATTTACCAAAAGCATTATGTATACGAGGAAAGGCTCACAAGGTTATTGAATAAGGAGGACACTGTCGAATAATAATCCAATAAAGGATCTGACGGTCCATAGCGGAGCTGATGTGAGCATCGGCACACAATCAGTTCAAGAAAGGATGCAAGGGCATCAGATTATAGAACACCTGAATGATTTGATGCTTAGATATCAAAGGAATTATGATTTCCAAATAGAAGGATCAGAAGCAGACGCTCTGATCAAGGGTGGATAAGTTCAATAGAACTAAGGGTACAATTGACGGCAGACAGATTGGTCGAGAACAAGCTCATGTTCAAAAATGACGTCTGAGTTAGAAAGATAATTTGAAAGGATCAACTGATGATTGAGTGCATCTGCACTCATGCCAAATCAATAGGATCAAAATAATGGTGTCTAAGGATACTTACGAATATTGCCAGACATATGGAAAGCATCCATAATGCAAGCAGACAAGTATTGCAGAGCAATAAGCTACTAAGGATTTTTGGAGGATCGAATACTATTTCAAGACCATTGTGAAACACATGAACAACTGGGGGATAAGCGGATACTCGATAAGTGTGAGGATTATCCCTAGGGGTATTCAGGTGACAAAGAATAGCAAGGCAGTAAGCTTAAAGCATTATCGAAACAACGATGAGTATTTCGGGGTATCTTGGAATAACAAGACCAACTGGGATGAATGTAAGAATAACAACTGCAAGTAGTTACCCATAAGGGTTGACGGTGGAAGGGGAATTGCAAACACGATGAACACAAGTTCTCGGGTTTACAGCGGAGAGTATCTTCAGGGTCTTCACGTGCAGCAGACGATCATCAATAATAAGGGGCTCTTTGGGATAAAGTGATAACGAGATCCTAATGTTAGATTTAGCAAAATTCATTTAACCCGAATAGAAGAGAGTTCAGAGTCCCAGAGTAAGGATCGAGGAGTAAAAGACCCTAATACCACCCAGATGGCGACATGGGCCCGTAAGGCACACCGCCATGTTAGTATAAGTTTTTGAAATGTCTAGACTCAACTTCGGCCAAGGAGTATGGAAGGGGGATTCCTACAGGCACTCGGCTCTGATACCAACTTGTGATGCCCCTGATTCAACCATACACTAATCATACACGGAAACGTGTACGATCAAGATCAGGAACTCACGGGAAGATATCACAACACAACTCTACAAATAAAATAAGTCATACAAGCATCATATTAAAAGCCAGGGGCCTCGAGGGCTCGAATACAAGAACTCGATCATAGACGAGTCGGCGGAAGCAACAATATCTGAGTACAGACATAAGTTAAACAAGTTTGCCTTAAGAAGGCTAGCACAAACTGGGATACAGATCGAAAGAGGCGCAGGCCTCCTGCCTGGGATCATCCTAAACTACTCCTGGTCGTCGTCAGCGGGCTGCACGTAGTAGTAGGCACCTCCCGAGTAGAAGTAGTTGTCATCGACGGTGGCGTCTGGCTCCTGGGCTCCAACATCTGGTCACAGCAATCAGGTATAGAAAAGGGGAAAAGAGGGAGCAAAGCAACCGTGAGTACTCATCCAAAGTACTCGCAAGCAAGGAGCTACACTACATATGTATGCATTGGTATCAAAAGGAATAAGTGTATCTTATGTGGGCTGAACTGCAGAATGCTGGAATAAGAGGGGATAGCTAGTCCTTTCGAAGACTAGGCTTCTGGTAACCTCCATCTTTCAGCAGGAGAAGAGAGTAGATGGTAAGTTCACCAAGTAGCATCGTGTAGCATAAACCTAACCGGCGGTCCTTTCCTCGTCGCCCTGTGAGAGAGCGACCACCGGTTGTATCTGGCACTTGGAAAGGTGTGTTTTATTAAGTATCCGGTTCTACTTGTCATTAGGTCAAGGTACAACTCCAAGTCGTCCTGTTACCGAAGATCACGGCTATTCGAATAGATTAACTTCCCTGCAGGGGTGCACCACATTTCCCAACATGCTCGATCCCCTTTGTCCGTACACACTTTTCGGGGTCATGCCCGGCCTCGGAAGATCAACATGTCGCAGCCCTACCTAGGCACAACAGAGAGGTCAGCACGCCGGTCTAAATCCTATGGCGCAGGGGTCTGTGCCCATCGCCCATTCCACACCTGCACGTTGCATACGCGGCCGGAGAGCAGACCTAGCAACCTCCATTACAAAGGAAGTTGCGTTGCGCGGTCCAACCCGGCGCGCACCGCTCAGTCGCTGACATCACGAAGGCTTCGGCTGATACCACGACGTCGAGTGCCCATAACTGTCCCCGCGTAGATGGTTAGTGCATATAGGCCAGTAGCCAGACTCAAATCAAATACCAAGATCTCGTTAAGCGTGTTATTTTGATATAACCATGGACACCGACGAGGGCCAGGCCCACCTCTCTCCTAGGTGGTCTCAACCTGCCCTGTCGCTCCGCCACAAAGTAACATTCGGGGGCCGTCGGGAACCCAGGCCCACCACTACCTGGGTGGAACCACCTGCCCCTTCAACCCCCATCTCCGAACAATATCATAGGTAATGTAACAGTGTAAAGTATATAGTATATGCCCGTGATCACCTCCCGAAGTGATCATGACCCAGTTGTATAGCATGGCAGACGGTCAAGAGTGTAGGGCCACTGATGGAACACTAGCATCCTATACTAAGCGGTAGGATAGTAGGTAAAGGTAACAACAGTAGTAGCAAGGATAGGCTATGCAGCAGTATAGGATTAACTGAAAGAAGTGACATGCTACACTACTCTAATGCAAGTAGTATAGAGAATAATAGGCGATCTCTGGTGATCAAGGGGGGGCTTGCCTGGTTGCTCTGGCAAGGAGGGGCCATCAACACCGTAGTCGTACTGGGGGTCTCCGGCAGTCTCGAGGTCTACCGGAAAGAAGTAACGGAGGGGGAACACAATAAATAACAGAGCAATCAATGTAACAAAAAGCAAGATGCGGCATTACGTTGTGCTAGGGGTGGCCTGACGCGGTACGAGGTGATACCGGTGAAGGGGGAAACATCCGGGAAAATATCCCCGGTGTTTCGCGTTTTCGGACAGATGAATCGGAGGGGGAAAGTTGCGTGTTCGCTATGCTAGGGATGCGTGGTGGACGAACGGGCTGCGTATCCGGATTCGTCTCGTCGTTCTGAGCAACTTTCATGTTGAAAGTTTTCCCATCCGAGCTACGGTTTATTTTATATTTATTTTAAAAGGATTTTATCATTTTCTAGAATTAACAGAATTAATTTAATCCTAAAATGCATTTATGACGTCAGCATGATGTCAGCATGACGTCAGCGGTCAAACGTGGACTTTGACTAGTCAACAGACCTCTGGGTCCCACATGTCATTTACACAGGTTAACTAAACCGAGTTAATTAGACTAACTAAGTGATTAGGCTAATTTATTTTAATTACATTAGTTAAACATGATTAATTAACTTAATTAAATCATTAGTTAATTAATTAATAACTAATTAATTTTATTAATTCATTATTATTATTTTTTATATAAACTCGTTCTGGGGTGGGCTCTGTTTGTCATTGGCCCTGGGGGCCAGCCGAGGCGGGTGCGGTTTAGCGGGCGTGTGCGGGGCGAAGCCCGCCCGGGCGCAGTGGATGGCCGCGGGGCGAGGGCGGTCGCCGGCGGGGCGCAGGACGGCGGCGAGCCAGGTGCGGGGCGCGGCACTGCGGGGCAGAGGCCGAGCCCTAGGGGAGCCGGTCGCGGAGCGGCGGAGGCGAAGCAGGGGCGGCCGCGGCAGCTCGGTAATGGAGGCGGGGTGGTTGGGGGTGACGGCGGCGGAGAACGTCGGCAGGCGAGCAGCGGTAGGCGGCGGGGGAGGCACGGTGGCACGGGGGGGGGCAACGGAACGGCGCGGGCGCGCACTCTAGCTGCAGGGAGGCAGCGACGTGAGCCGCAGGGCGTCGGGGCAGGCACGCGCGGCCATGGCAGCCGGCACGAGCGGGAGAAGGCCGCGGTGGCGCGCTTGTGCGTGCGCAGCCGAGAGGCAGGTGGAGGAGCAGCATGGGGACCGGGCGCGGTGAGCGCGACGAGGCGCGCAGGCGCGAGGCGGGAGGCCGTGCATGGACGAGGCACGCAGGGGCCGATGTGGTGCCGGCCAGAGCGCGTGCGCATCGGCGGGTGGCCGTGGACGCGCAGCGACGGGCGTGGCGAGTGCGGGCGAAGGCGATGAATGACAAAGAGGGGGGGAACGGGGATCGAGAGGCGCGCTCACCCCCGTTGCAGGGGAACACCGGCGAGGCACGAGGGATTCCGTCGGGGAAGGAGCGAAGAGGTGGCGTCAAGGTGGTTCCAAGGACGGCGAGCGGCGGCGGTGTTGGTGCGGATCCGACGAAGGTGCGTCGGTGGGGCGGCGCCGGTGATGCGTCGAGGAGGGGGAGGAGGACGAGCGACGGAGTCGGGGAGACGGCGCCGACGACGGCAAGTAGCGGGGCGGCTCCGGCGGGGGTTCCGGGCGGCGACGTAGCTACGGGGGCGACGAGTGGCGGCGTCTGGGTTGGTTACCCCCGATCCAGATCGGGGGGAAGGGAGGAGTGGACCGTGGGGGGAGTGGGGATCGTGGGTTTGGGCTAGGTCACGGTGTGGGGGGGGGATTAAGCAGGGGGAGCCAGCTGGGCCGGCCTGGTCGATGGGGCCAACTGGGCCACGAGGCCCAGTGGGGAAAGAAGGGTCGGCCTTGCCTTTCTATTTGTTTTTCTTAACTTTACTTTCTGTTTTCTAATTTTATTCCTTTTAGTTATTTCTGTTTTATTTTAGTTCTTTAATAGTTATAGTTTTATATAATAAGTTAAAGCCCACACCTAAATTGGGATTGTAAAAAGTTCTTAGTGACTAAATAAACTAGTTTAATATTTGTTTAGTATTAAAAAGCATTTAAATAATTGTTTTGCCGTTGTTTTACCAACTACAGTGCATTTAAATATTTTACTTAATTATGGGTTCTTCACTGTAATTACCTACGAAATATTTGTCACAACCCGAACATTTTGGTTTTAACATTTGAAAACTTTTGTTCTGTCCTTTAATTAAATTTTGAATTTGTTTCGGTTTTGAACTATCGCTAGTTTATTATCACTAACCGAGGTGACGTGGCAGCATTAGCGGGGGATCACTGTAGCTTGATTACCCGGGCGTCACATGGACTTAGAGGATTTTACCACTGCTTGCAAACTTCCACAATGGGTAGTGTTAGGGAACCTCGCAAATCTGAATTTAGAGATTTTCTTGCTAGTATAACTGTGGGGGAATCTAGAGATATAACACAAGCTGCCATAGGGAGCATTCACTTTCCTGCTATACATTATTTTGCTCTCTGATACGTCTCCAACGTATCTATAATTTTTGATTGCTCCATGCTATATAATCTACTATTTTAGACATTATTGGGCTTTATTATCCACTTTTATTTTATTCTTGGGACTAACCTATTAACCGGAGGCCCAGCCCAGAATTGTTGTTTTTTGCCTGTTTTAGGGTTTCGAAGAAAAGGAATATCAAACGGAGTCCAAACGGAATGAAACCTTCGGGAACGTGATTTTCTCATCGAATACAACTCAGGAGACTTGGACCCTACGTCAAGACACGTAACAGGAGGCCACGACGGAGGGGGGCGAGCCTACCCCCCAGGCGCGCCCTCCACCCTCGTGGGCCCCCTGTTGCTCCACCGACATACTTCTTCCTCCTATATATACCCACGTACCCCCAAACGATCAGATACGGAGCCAAAACCCTAATTCCACCGCCGCAACTTTCTGTATCCACGAGATCCCATCTTGGGGCCTGTTCTGGAGCTCCGCCAGAGGGGGCATCGATCACGGGGGTCTTCTACATCAACACCATAGCCTCTCCGATGAAGTGTGAGTAGTTTACCTCAGACCTACGGGTCCATAGTTAGTAGCTAGATGGATTCTTCTCTCTTTTTGGATCTCACTACAATGTTCTCCCCCTCTCTTGTGGAGATCTATTCGATGTAATCTTCTTTTTGCGGTGTGTTTGTTGAGATCGATGAGTTGTGGGTTTATGATCAAGTCTATCTATGAATAATATTTGAATCTTCTCTGAATTCTTTTATGTATAATTGTTTATCTTTGCAAGTCTCTTCGAATTGTCAGTTTGGTTTGGCCTACTAGATTGATCTTTCTTGAAATGGGAGAAGTGCTTAGCTTTGGGTTCAATCTTGCGGTGTCCTTTCCCGGTGACAGTAAGGGCAGCAAGGCACGCATTGTATTGTTGCCATCGAGGATAAAAAGATGGGGTTTTCTTCATATTGCATGAGTCTATCCCTCTACATCATGTCATCTTGCTTAAGGCGTTACTCTGTTTTTTACTTAATACTCTAGATGCATGCTGGATAGCGGTCGATGAGTGGAGTAATAGTAGTAGATGCAGTCAGGAGTCGGTCTACTTGTCTCGGACGTGATCCCTATATACATGATCATACCTAGATATTCTCATAACTATGATCAATTCTGTCAATTGCTCAACAGTAATTTGTTCACCCACCGTACAATACTTATGCTCTCGAGAGAAGCCACTAGTGAAACCTATGGCCCCCGGGTCTATCTTTATCATATCAATCTCCTACTACTTAGTTATTTACTTTGCCTTTACTTTACTTTGCATCTTTATCATAAAAATACCAAAAATATTATCTTATCATATCTATCAGATCTCACTCTCGTAAGTGGCCCTATAGGGATTGACAACCCCTATTTGCATTGGTTGTGAGGATTTATTTGTTTTGTGCAGGTGTGAGGGACTCGCGCGTAGCCTCCTACTGGATTGATACCTTGATTCTCAAAAATTGAGGGAAATACTTACGCTACTTTGCTGCATCATCCCTTCCTCTTTAGGGAAAACCAACACAATGCTAAAAGAGGTAGCAAGAAGGATTTCTGGCACCGTTGCTGGGGAGGTCTATGAAAAAGTCAACATACCAAGTACCCATCACATACCCTTATCTCCCGAATTACATTATTTTCCATTTGCCTCTCGTTTTCCTCTCCCTCCCCACTTCACACTTGCCGTTTTATTTGCCCTCTCTCTCTATCCTCCCTCTCTTTCTCTATTTGCCTCTTTTTGCCCGCTTGCTTTTTGTTTGCTTGTGTGTTAGTTTGCTTGCTTGTCACGATGGCTCAATATAATACTAAATTGTGTGACTTCACCAATACCAACAACAATGATTTTATTAGCACTCCGATTGCTCCTCTTACCGATGCTGAATCTTGTGAAATTAATGCTGCTTTGCTGAATCTTGTCATGAAAGATCCATTCTCCGGCCTTCCTAGTGAAGATGCCGCTACCCATCTTAATAGCTTCGTTGATTTATGCGACATGCAAAAGAAGAAAGATGTGGATAATGATATTGTTAAATTGAAGCTATTTCCTTTTTCGCTTAGAGATCGTGCTAAAGCTTGGTTTTCGTCTTTTCCTAAAAATAGTATTAATTCATGGAACAAGTGCAAAGATGCTTTTATCTCTAAGTATTTTCCTCCCGCTAAGATCATCTCTCTTAGAAACGATATTATAAATTTTAAGCAACTTGATCATGAACATGTTGCACAAGCTTGGGAGAGAATCAAATTAATGATACGTAATTGCCCTACTCATGGTTTAAATTTATGGATGATTATACAAAAAATTTATGCCGGATTGAATTTTGCTTCTAGAAATCCTTTAGATTCGGCCGCGGGAGGCACTTTTATGGAAATCACTTTAGGAGAAGCTACTAAACTCCTAGATAATATTATGGTTAATTATTCTCAATGGCATACTGAAAGATCTACTAATAAAAAGGTGCATGCGATAGAACAAATTAACGTTTTGAGTGGGAAGATGGATGAACTTATGAAATTATTTGCTAATAAGAGTGTTTCTTCTGATCCTAAGGGTATGCCCTTGTCTACTTTGGTTGAGAATAATAATGATTCTATGGATGTGAATTTTGTTGGTAGGAACAATTTTGGTAATAACACGTATAGAGGAAATTTCAATCCTAGGTCTTATCCTAGTAATCCCTATAATAATTATGGTAATTCCTACAACAATTCTTATGGAAATTATAATAAGATGCCCTCTGATTTTGATTCTAATATTAAAGAATTTATTACTTCGCAAAAGAATTTTAATGCTATGATTGAAGAAAAATTGCTTAAGCTTGATGATTTGGCTAGGAACGTTGATAGAATTGCTCCTGATATTGATTCTTTGAAACTTAGATCTATTCCACATAAGCATGATATCAATGAGTCTCTCAAAGCCATGAGAATTTCTATTGATGAGTGCAAAGAAAGAACTGCTAGGATGCGTGCTAAGAAAGATGCCTTTATAAAAGCGTGTTCTTCTAGTTCCTATGAAAATAATGATGAAGATCTAAAAGTTATTGATGTGTCCCCTATTAAATCTTTGTTTTGCAATATGAATCTTGATAATGATGGGACTGAATATGATCCACCTTTACCTAGAAGGCGTTCCAAGAATTCTGAATCTTTTGATCTTGATGCTAAATTTTATAAAAGTGGGAGTGAAGAAATTAAAACCCTAGATGTTGCTAAACCCACTATTATGGATTTCAAGGAATTTAACTATGAAAATTTCTCTTTTATCGATTGTATTTGCTTGTTGCAATCCGTGCTAAATTCTCCTCAAGCTTATAGTCAAAATAAAGTGTTTACTAAACATATCGTTGATGCCTTGATGCAATCTTATGAAGAAAAACTTGAATTGGAAGTTTCTATCCCTAGAAAACTTTATGATGAGTGGGAACCAACTATTAAAATAAAAATTAAAAATCATGAATGTTATGCTTTATGTGATTTGGGTGCTAGTGTTTCCACGATTCCAAAGACTTTGTGTGATTTGTTAGGTTTCTGTGATTCTGATGATTGCTCTCTAAACTTGCACCTTGCGGATTCCACCATTAAGAAACCTATGGGAAGAATTAATCATTTTCTTATTGTTGCAAATAGGAATTATGTGCCCGTAGATTTTATTGTTCTTGACATAGATTGCAATCCTTCATGTCCTATTATTCTTGGTAGACCTTTCCTTAGAACGATTGGTGCAATTATTGATATGAAGGAAGGAAATATTAGATTCCAATTTCCATTAAGGAAAGGCATGGAACACTTTCCTAGAAAGAAAATTAAATTACCATATGAATCTATTATGAGAGCCACTTATGGATTGCCTACCAAAGATGGCAATACCTAGATCTATTCTTGCTTGTTATGCCTAGC
This sequence comes from Triticum urartu, assembly GCF_003073215.2. Taxonomy (NCBI): domain Eukaryota; kingdom Viridiplantae; phylum Streptophyta; class Magnoliopsida; order Poales; family Poaceae; genus Triticum; species Triticum urartu. Next base: position 358,506,143 of record NC_053022.1, read on the forward strand.
TAGGGGCGTTAAACGATAACGCTTGTTGGGAGGCAACCCAATTTTATTTTTATTCCTTGATTTTTTCTCCTGTTTAGTAATAAATAAATTATCTAGCTTCTGATTTGGTTGTGTTTTTGTGTTTAATTAGTGTTTGTGCCAAGTAGAACCGTTGGGAAGACTTGGGGAAAGTCTTGTTGAACTTGCTGTAAAAAACAGAAACTTTAGCGCTCACGAGGACTGCTGTAATTTTTATTTGGGAATTTCTATTTAGTTAATTCTTTTTGCAGATGATTAATAGATAAATTACTCACGGCCAGCAGTTTATTTTAGAATTTTTTGGGGTCCAGATCTTGCGCTAGCTACAGATTACTACAGAGTGTTCTGTTTTTGACAGATTCTGTTTTTCGTGTGTTGTTTGCTTATTTTGATGAATCTATGGCTAGTAAAATAGTTTATAAACCATAGAGAAGTTGGAATACAGTAGGTATAACACCCATATAAATAAATAATGAGTTCATTACAGTACCTTGAAGTGGTCTTTTGTTTTCTTTCGCTAACGGAGCTCACGAGATTTTCTACTTTAAGTTTTGTGTTGTGAAGTTTTCAAGTTTTGGGTAAAGATTTGATGGATTATGGAACAAGGAGTGGAAAGAGCCTAAGCTTGGGGATGCCCATGGAACCCCCAAGATAATCTAAGGACACCTAAAAGCCAAAGCTTGGGGATGCCCCGGAAGGCATCCCCTCTTTCGCCTACTTCTATCGGTAACTTTACTTGGAGCTATATTTTTATTTACCACATGATATGTGTTTTGCTTGGAGCATCTTGTATGATTTGAGTCTTTGCTTTAAAGTTTACCACAATCATCCTTGCTGTAAACACCTTTTGATAGATCCATACATGATTTGGAATTTGTTAGAATACTCTATGTGCTTCGCTTATATCTTTTGAGTTATATAATTTTGCTCCAGTGCTTCACTTATATCTTTTAGAGCACGGTGGTGGATTTGTTTTATAGAAACTATTGATCTCTCATGCTTCACTTAGATTATTTTGAGAGTCTTTATAGCATGGTAATTTGCTTAAAATCCTAATATGCTTGGTATGCAAGATTAATAATAAAACTTTCTTATGAGTGTGTTGAATACTATGATAAGTTTGATGCTTGAGATATGAAGATGGTGATATTAAAGTCATGCTAGTTGAGTAGTTGTGAATTTGAGAAATACTTGTGTTGAAGCTTGTGATTCCTGTAGCATGTACGTATGATGAACCGTTATGTGATGAAGTCGGAGCATGATTTAGTTTTTGATTGCCTTCCTTATGAGTGGCGGTCAGGCATGAGCAATGGCCTTTTCCTACCAGTCTACCCCCCTAGGAGCATGCGCGTAATACTTTGCTTTGATAACATGTAGATTTTTGCAATAAGTATATGAGTTCTTTATGACTAGTGTTGAGTCCATGGATTATACACACTCTCACCCTTCCACCTTTGCTAGCCTCTCTAATACCGTGCACCTTTCACCGGTATCATACACCCACCATATACCTTCCTCAAAACAGCCACCATACCTACCTATTATGGCATTTCCATAGCCATTCCGAGATATATTGCCATGCAACTTTCCACCATTCCATTTATGACACACTCCATCATTGTCATATTGATTAGCATGATCATGTAGTTGACATAGTATTTGTGGCAAAGCCACCGTTCATAATTCTTTCATACATGTCACTCATGAATCATTGCATATCCGGTACACCACCGGAGGCATTCACATAGAGTCATATTTTGTTCTAAGTATCGAGTTGTAACTCTTGAGTTGTAAGAAAAATAAAAGTGTGATGATCATCATTATTAGAGCATTGCCCCAGTGAGGAAAGGATGATGGAGACTATGATTCCCCCACAAGTCGGGATGAGACTCCGGACGAAAAATAAAAAAGGAGAGAAAGAAAAGAGGCCATAAAAAAGAGAAACGGCCCAAATAAAAAATAAAAAAATTAGAGAAAAATAGAGAAGGGACAATGTTACTATCCTTTTACCACACTTGTGCTTCAAAGTAGCACCATGATCTTCATAGTAGAGAGTCTCTCATGTTATCACTTTCATATACTAGTGGGAATTTTTCATTATAGAACTTGGCTTGTATATTCCAATGATGGGCTTCCTCAAATTGCCCTAGGTCTTCATGAGCAAGCAAGTTGGATGCACACCCACTTAGTTTCTTTTTGAGCTTTCATATACTTATAGCTCTAGTGCATCCGTTGCATGGCAATCCCTGCTCACTCACATTGATATCTATTGATGGGCATCTCCATAGCCCGTTGATACGCCTAGTTGATGTGAGACTATCTTCTCCTTTTTATCTTCTCCACAACCACCACTCTATTCCACCTATAGTGCTATATCCATGGCTCACGCTCATGTATTGTGTGAAGATTGAAAAAGTTTTAAGAATGTCAAAAGTATGAAACAATTGCTTGGCTTGTCATCTGGGTTGTGCATGATTTAAATATTTTGTGTGGTGAAGATAGAGCATAGCCAGACTATATGATTTTGTAGGGATAACTTTCTTTAGCCATGTTATTTTGAGAAGACATAATTGCTTTGTTAGTATGCTTGAAGTATTATTATTTTTATGTCAATATGAACTTTTGTCTTGAATCTTTCGAATCTGAATATTCATACCACAATTAAGAAGAATTACATTAAAATTATGCCAAGTAGCACTCCGCATCAAAAATTCTGTTTTATCATTTATGTACGTGAGGACGAGCAGGAATTAACCTTGGGGATGCTTGATACGTCTCCAACGTATCTATAATTTTTGATTGCTCCATGCTATATTATCTACTGTTTTAGACATTATTGGGCTTTATTATCCACTTTAATATTATTTTTGGGACTAACCTATTAACCAAAGGCCCAGCCCAGAATTGCTGTTTTTTCCTGTTTTAGGGTTTCGAAGAAAAGGAATATCAAACAGAGTCCAAACGGAATGAAACCTTCGGGAACGTGATTTTCTCATCGAATACAACCCAGGAGACTTAGACCCTACGTCAAGACACGTAACAGGAGGCCATGAGGTAGGGGCGCGTCTACCCCCCCCCCCCCCCGGCGGGCCCCCCCCCCCCCTGGGCCCCCCCTTTCCCCCTGACATACTTCTTCCTCCTATATATACCCATGTACCCCCAAACGATCAGATACGAAGCCAAAACCCTAATTCCATCGCCGCAACTTTCTGTATCCACGAGATCCCATCTTGGGGCCTGTTCTGGAGCTCCGCCGGAGGGGGCATCGATCACGGGGGTCTTCTACATCAACACCATAGCCTCTCCGATGAAGTGTGAGTAGTTTACCTCAGACCTACGGGTCCATAGTTAGTAGCTAGATGGATTCTTCTCTCTTTTTGGATCTAAATACAATGTTCTCCCTGTCGGTGTAAAAACCGGCGGATCTCGGGTAGGGGGTCCTGAACTGTGCGTCTAAGGTGGATGGTAAGGGGAGGCAGGGGAGACGATGTTTTACCCAGGTTCGGGCCCTCTTGATGGAGGTAATACCCTATGTCCTGCTTGATTTATTCTTGATGATATGAGTATTACAAGAGTTGATCTACCACGAGATCGGAGAGGCTAAACCCTAGAAGCTAGCCTATGGTATGATTGTATGTTGTCCTATGGACTAAAACCCTCCGGTTTATATAGACACCGGAGGGGGCTAGGGTTACACAAGGTCGGTTACAAAGGAGGAGATATACATATCCGTATTGCCTAGCTTGCCTTCCACGCCAAGTAGAGTCCCATCCGGACACGAGATGTAGTCTTCAATCTTGTATCTTCATAGTCCAACATTCCAGCCAAAGGATATAGTCCGGCTGCCCGGAGACCCCCTAATCCAGGACTCCCTCAGTAGCCTCTAAACCAGGCTTCAATGACGATGAGTCCGGCGCGCAGTATTGTCTTCGGCATTGCAAGGCGGGTTCCTCCTCCGAATACACCACGGAAGAATTTGAATACAAGGATAGTGTCCGACCCTGCAAAATAAGTTCCACATACCACCGTAGAGAGAATAATATTTCCACAAATCTAATCTGCTGACACGTTTTGGCAACATGACATTATGCCATGGCCCGGTGATTATTCGAACTATTTCCTTTAACTAGCCCCGCACATAACGCGAGGCAGTTTCTTGACACGTCTTGTCAAAGCAGAGATCGTGTCCACCTTATCACGGGATTCTCATCAATACGGGCTTGGGTAACCCAACCGCACCATCGATTACGGCGCTTGGGGGATAAGCGAGTTTTACCAGGCTAGTGGGGGCGCATAGTTTCGGCCACCCTTATAAAGGGACAAGGTTTAACCTTTTTCTACCCACGCCTTCTTCCTCCTTGCTCATCCATACTTGCGCACTCGAGCTCCAACGCCCAAGTCCACATCCTTCCCCTCAACCTTCTCCAATCATGTCCGGAGCGGGAGGCAAATGGATGGCTTGCTCCGTTACGGAGGGACATATCAAGAAGCTGCGCGGAGCCGCATACTTAGCCGCGAATATCGCGCATCGGCTGCCCGCTGTGGGGCAGATCATTCCTACCCCTGAACCTCACAAGAGGGTAGTTTTCCTCCACCACTTCCTCCGCGGACTGGGGTTTCCCCTCCATCCATTCGTCTGTGGTCTCATGTTCTACTACGGGCTGGACTTCCATGATTTGGCCCCGAACTTCATCCTCAACATTTCGGCGTTCATCATCGTGTGTGAGGCTTACCTCTGCATCTGGCCCCACTTCGGCCTGTGGTTAAAGACCTTCAATATCAAGCTGAAGGTGGTGGGAGGCCAACAAGCAGAATGCGGCAGAGCCATGGTGGGCAAGATGCCCAATGTTATATGGCTTGAAGGCTCCTTCGTGGAGACCATAAAGGGGTGGCAATCGGCGTGGTTCTACATCACCGAGCCGCGCGACACCAACTGGGTGGCTGCCCCCGAGTTTCGATCCGGAATCCCCACGCGGCTCACCTCCTGGAAAGAGAAGGGCCTGTCCTGGGGTTCATCGGTGGAGCTGGACGGACTCCTGAAATGTATCCAGAATATGGCAGGCAAGAAGCTCAAGCTTGTCAACATAGTCCAGGTTGTGCTCATCCGCCGGATCCTCCCATGTCAACAACGGGATTTCAACTTGTGGGAGTTCGACCTGGCCCAGCACTAGACTCCGAGCGAGCTCTTCGACACGACGCACAAGGACGTCTGGAGGGTGTTGTTCAAGGGCGCTGAGGTCCCTCCCTCTCTCACCGAGGACCGCAGGCTAAGCGCGAAGCGCCTAGCGCATTCGGTGAGTTCTATACATCTGGTAGGATATTTATTTCCCCTAGCTTAACCATGTGCGGGGTCTGAGCTCCATGCCTTCGGCAGGACTGGGTGGAGACCTCGGGGCAGATTAACTGTCCGGCCCCTCTGCCCCAAGACACTTCGGACGTTCTCCTGACGGAGATGCTGACTCTGGCTCCTTACAAGGTGCCGGAGAAGACCAAGAAGGCCAAGGGAACCCGAAAGAGTTCCCGATGCCAGGTGTTATCGGACTCATCGTCCGATAACTCCGCGACGCACTCCTCCCCCGAAGACGAGGAGGAAGATGAAGATGCTCCCCCTCCAGTTGGGGGAGACAAGAAAAGGAAGGCCGCCCCAACTGGGGGGGGCGAAGGGTACAAGAAGGGAAGGACTCTCCTTTCGGACTACTCCACCACCGCCACCGAAGGCGAAGACAAGTGGCTGCTCAGGGCCAAGCCCCTGGCGAAGTCGTAAGTATTAGGATGCCAGAGTAACTCATAGCATACCTTTGTCGCACTGCTTCTCCTAACGCCGAATTATGATTATGCAGACCGCCACGAGCACGTATCGACGTATCTTCGTCGGACGGCTCCCTGGGCTCGTCGGATATGGATAGCGATCCACTTCCGACCGCCACCTCCCCTTGCCCTACGGACAACGCCGAGGTATTGTCTCAGGAGGCACTGGGTCGAGGGGAGACAGTCCCGGAGGCGCCTCAAGGTGGCCTTCCGGATTCCGGGAGCAGAGGGAGCAAGGCTCCCGAGGGCTTCGAGTTCGGCCCTCAGCCGAACACCGTGCCGGAACCTCCAGTGGTTCCGGACTCAGGCAGGCGGCCTCCTTCCAGAAGGGGCAAGACGCATGTGCCGGTGACCTCTGTCCATCCAGTGGCACCGGACAGTCTGCTGGGAGCGCTTTGCAGCGCTTCCATCGACGAAGAGCACCGCACTATTATGAGTGCGGTGATCCAGAAGGTTCAGTCCGCCAAGAGCGGACTGACTGAAGCCTGTGCCAGCCTTCTAACAGGCTTTGAGGTAAGTATTTGAAATATAGGAAAACTATTACCGCATAGACAGTAGCCCCTAATGCTTTGTTCGGTGTTCACAAAGAAAAGCCGAACAGAGGATCAAACAATATCGCAGGAGTTTAATATAAGTATGTCTATATGTGTATGCAGGCTTCGCTGCTGGCCTCTGCCGCACTGACTGCAAAGGTCGCCGCACTAAAGCAGGACCTCGAAGGGTCCAAGGAAGAGCTCGGCCTTGCCAAGAGGCAGCTCGAGGAGAACAAAGGTAAGTAATACCTAGTCAATGGATATATAAAAAAGAATGCGATTGCGAAATGACAGGATCAACGTAAATTTGCCAGGGGCCACGACCGAGGTGGCGACCCTGAAGCAAGCGCTATCCGAGGCCAAAAATAAAGCAGCCAAGGAGCGCACCGAGGGGGAAAGGCAGGAGGCACGGGTGGGCGAGGTGCAGCAAGAGCTCCACGCTCTCGTGACGAAGCACGAGGCGTTGGAGCTTGACTTGAAGACGCGAGAGTCCGAGCTTGCTGCGGCCCTCGAGAGCGCAAAGAATGCCAAGGCCGAAGCCAAAAAGGCCCTCCAGGAGATTGATGCAATGAAGAAAATAGCGGCGGGTAAGGCATTCTATATGCAAAGCAAGCATGTGAAAGTAAATTACTTGTTACTTACCCGAATCCGGAGCTCTCCAGGAGCGTTCGCAGATTTGCCCCGCAGCGTGTCGTATGTCGAACAGTTTTACCAGGCCGAGGAGGGAAGCGCAATGGAGAAGTTGTTCTGGTCTCAGTATACTGGGACCGAACACCCGATGCCTCTGAGCGACCAGCTGAAGCAACTGGTCGAGCTGCACAAGGCGGTCGAACAGGCCATGAAGGGCTTTATAGTATGGATGTGGCCTGGTGACGCCCTTCCCAACAGCTACTTCGGCCTGGTGAGGCGGCTTGTGGATGCCTGCCCATGGCCGGAAGTCATCAAGCGATCCGTCTGCATTGAAGGTGCACGCCAGGCTTTCGCTCGTGCGAAGGTGCACTAGGCCAAGATGGACGCCGTGAAGCTGGTGAAGGAAGGGCCGCCGCAGGGCAAGGAGCATCGCCACCCCGAGATGTATTATGAGGGTGTCCTGAAGGGTGCCCGTCTCGTAGCGGAGGAGTGTACGAAAGATGTAATATTCGAGTAAACTAGCTCGTGTGATCCTGTATTATGAAAACTTGTTCATATGCGCTATGCAACGCTTGTCTGAATTTAAAATATTACCTTCTGTTCGGCTGTTTATCAAATCTGAGAGATGGCTAGTCGACGGCTTCTGCCCCCACGCCACGAGTGCTGGGGTGTTTGGGATAAACCTGAGCACTCTTGTTCCCATTGTTGGGTCCTTCGAGGGAGGTTCTCAGCACAACGAACAAGGCAATCGGACCATAATGCGTTATCACTCTCACTTAGCCATAGAATTCTATAATTTTAAATTTTGGCGAAGCCCCTAGTATTCGGAAGGCCGAATTTGGGGCGCGATACACGCCTTAAGCTGGACAGGGCTGACTCCTCGCTCTAAGCGGCATAAGTCTTTAGGGACTTGAAACCTCTCGAACAGCGATCAGTCTCTCGCCTTATCATGACAGTCAGTTTTAGCTTTCTCTACTGAGGTGCTTAGCCCAGCAGAACCGGGGCACAATCGCAGTAGTTCTCCCAGTGCTACCTTAGCCGATATAGCGGAACGTAAGGTACCAAAACATGGGAGCCGGGCAAACCCAACTATTGACCCAAGACATGATTCGGAGCTGATGCATATAATGCTATAAGTTCAGGGTGCCGCACTGTCGAAAGTGTTTGGACTTCTCACGTCGTATTATGGGGTATGCTTAAGCCCCTGGCGTATTGGCCATACCAGAGTGTACGGGTGCTAGATGTCGTGCATGAACATTTATATAAAAAGGAAGAATGCAATAATAGTCTTAATGCTATGCATTGTTTATTTAAAAAGGTGCATTAAAGCAGAATGATACAAGTAGTGCGATAAGCAAAAAGTAGGACTGTTTGACATGTCCCTTCCAAGGGCAAGCTGAGGGATAGTATTAAAGCAAATATTTCACTCATTATCGTAATCCACCTCGGAGTTCCGTGGTGTGATGTAGCTTTCGGCCTCCTTGGTTGCTGCATCATGTGTTCGGCAATCATGCTGCGGGACAGGGTTTCTAGAGATTAAAGTCCTGAAAGAGAAAAATAACAAAGCGGGAAGCCCCTAGTGCGGTTTAAGCCGCAACTTGGGGCATGCCGCAGTCGTGCCCCCCTCCCCGCCTATGCCCATGGTATTTTTAATGCGTAATTATGTACGCGTGGCACGGGTTTCGCTGTTTGGCTGGGACCGGGGTGGGGGCCACATTGCTATGCGAGCTCGGAACGTGCCAGGCGGTCCTGTTGCCGATTACTCTGGGCGCGCTTGAAGGTGTCCGGGTCCTTAATCGCCGAACTAGTGGATTGCCTTAAGAGGCTGCTTTGTGCTTCTGCTGCGAGGGCCGTAGTGTGCTCCTCCGTGCGGAGAGAGTGCTCTGTGTTTCCATTGACTGTGATGACCCCCCGAGGTCCTGGCATTTTGAGCTTGAGATATGCATAATGCGGTATCGCATTGAATCTTGCGAATGCGGTTCACCCGAGCAGTGCATGGTAGCCACTACGGAACGGGACTATGTCGAAGATTAACTCTTCGCTTCGGAAGTTATCCAGGGATCCGAAGACCACTTCCAGTCTGACTGAGCCTGTGCAATGGGCCTCTACACCTGGTATGATGCCTTTAAAGGTCGTTTTTGTGGGTTTGATCCTTGAGGGGTCGATACCCATTTTGCGCACTGTGTCCTGATAAAGCAGGTTCAGGCAGCTGCCACCATCCATAAGGACTCGAGTGAGGTGAAATCCGTCAATGATTGGGTCCAGGACCAATGCGGCAAATCCGCCATGACGGATACTAGTGGGGTGGTCCCTGCGGTCGAAGGTGATCGGACAGGAAGACCATGGGTTGAATTTTGGGGCGACTGGCTCCAACGCATATACGTCCCTAAGCGCACGCTTCCGTTCCCTCTTGGGGATGTGGGTTGCGTATATCATGCTCACCGTCCGCACTTGAGGGGGGAACCTCTTCTGTCCTCCGATGTTCGGCTGCCGGGGCTCCTCCTCGTCATCGCTATGTGACCCCTTGTCTTTATTTTCGGCATTTAACTTGCCGTCCTGCTTGAACACCCAACAATCCCTGTTGGTGTGGTTGGCTGGCTTGTCGGGGGTGCCGTGTATTTGACACGAGCGATCGAGTATACGGTCCAAACTGGACGGGCCCGGAGTGCTTCTTTTGAATGGCTTTTTCCGCTGACCGGGTTTAGAGGCTTTGAATCCAGCATTGACTGCCGTATCCTCGGTATTGTCGCTGTTAATGCGGCGCTTATGTTTGTTGCGACGTGACCTGCCATTGCCGTCCTTGGTATCCAAAGTACCATGGTTCTTTGATATGTTATTACTGCACGCTAGCCAGCTGTCTTCTCCCACACAAAAGCGGGTCATGAGTGTTGTGAGGGCTGCCATAGATTTCGGCTTTTCCTGACCAAGGTGCCGGGCTAGCCACTCGTCGCGGATGTTGTGCTTGAAAGCTGCTAGGGCCTCTACATCCAGACAGTCAGTGATTTGATTTTTCTTTGTTAGGAACCATGTCCAGAATTGCCTGCCCGATTCCTCTGGATGCTGAATTATGTGGCTCAAGTCATCGGTATCTGGTGGTTGCACGTAAGTGCCCTGAAAGTTGTCGAGGAATGCGGCTTCCAGATCTTCCCAACAGCCAATGGACTCTGCTAGCAAGTTGTTGAGCCAATGCCGAGCTGGTCCTTTGAGTTTGAGTGGGAGGTATTTGATGGCGTGTAGGTCATCACCGCAGGCCATGTGGATGTGCAGGAGGAAATCCTCGATCCATAACGCAGGATCTGTTGTGCCGTCGTATGATTCTATATTTACGGGTTTGAAACCCTCTGGGATTTGATGATCCATTACTTCGTCTATGAAGCATAAGGGGTGTGCGGCGCCTCTGTACTGGGCTATATCGCGACGCAGCTCGAATGAGTCTTGCCCGCTGTGTTCGGCCTGGCCGGACTTACTTTTACTGTATCCGGCGTGACGATTATCGTCTCGCATAGTGGCGCGCCCTCGTGATCCGTAGATCGATCTTGCATGTTTTTCTTTCTCCTCCAATACGTCTCGCAGGTCTGGCGTATTTCCCCATGCCTTTTTATTTGAATGACGTCGGGGTGCGGGCTGAGCTTTTGGCTGGAATGTCTCTCTGTCGTGGCCACGAGGTGGCCGATCAGCCGCGTCATATGCCGGGGATGTAGGTTTCGGTGCTTCCTCCTCCAGTCGGGGTAGCAACCTGCACTTTGGGTAACTCTTGGAGGGGCGTTCGAGTTTATATTCCTCGGCCACTAGGACTTCAGTCCATCTATCAGCTAGCAAATCTTGATCAGCTTGAAGCTGCTACTGCTTTTTCTTGAGGCTATTTGTCATGGCTATAAGCCGGCACTTGAAGCGCTCTTGTTCGACGGGATCCTCTGGCATGACGAATTCGTCCTCATCGAGGCTTGCCTCGTCTTAGGAGGGAGGCATGTAATTATCATCCTCCGCCTCTCCATCTGCCGCTCTCCCAGGCAGGCTGGCTCCTTCATCCTCCTACTCTAAATCTTGCTGGAGGGGATTGTTGTTGTCTTCGGCACTGTCCGGAGTGCTATTATCTCCGGTGCCGGTATCACCACTTTTGCCTTGGCGGAACTTAGAGCGGCGCCGCTGACGCCGGCGCTTGGGTTGCTTTTTGGAGGGGTCATCCTCCATTGTCTCGTCGCCATTGCCTTCTTTGGGTGTATCCACCATGTATATATCGTATGATGAGGTGGCTGTCTAGTGCCCTATGGGCAGTGGTTCCTCTTTGTTTCCCGCATCGTCATCCATGCCGTCTATGTCTTTGGAGTCGATGTCGAGCATGTCGGTTAAATCGTCGACAGTGGCTACTAAGTGGGTGGTGGGTGGGCGGCAAATTTCTTCGTCATCCGCATCCCAATCCTGCCGGACGTAGTTCGGCCAGGCCTCTCCTGACAAGGAGAGATACCTTAATGAGTTCAGTATGTCGCCAAAGGGCGAGTGCTGAAAAATATCCGCGGAGGTAAACTCCATGATCGGCGCCCAATCGGATTCGACAGGAACGGGCGCAGGCAGTTCGGAGTCCGTGGCCGGAGAAGGATCCGGCAGTTTGGCAACACGGCTCTCGTGAAGGGTAAGGTCGATATTCGGCTCGATCGCCGCTGAGGATACGACCTCTGTGATGGGGTCCATCCACCCGTCCATGCATGGCGCAACTAGCTCCGAATTGAGGCTCGGAGCGGCTGCCAGTGCGATCTCCTGAATACGGTCCGATGGTAGAGCTAAATCCTACTCATCATGACCGCGCGACGCACAAGGCAGGGGCTCGAATCCGTCAAAATCAAGTCTCCGCGGATACCGACCGTGTAGTTTAATCTTCCAAACCTGACCTGGTGGCCAGGGGCGTAACTTTCGATCTGCTCCAGATGGCCAAGCGAGTTGGCCCGCAGTGCGAAGCCGCCGAACACAAAGACCTGTCCGGGGAGAAAAGTCTCACCCTGGACTACATCGCTATCTATGATAGTAGGAGCCATCAAGCCTAACGGTGACGACACAGAGGAACTCTCAATGAAAGCACCAATGTCGGTGTCAAAACCGGCGGATCTCGGGAAGGGGGTCCCGAACTATGCGTCTACGGCGGATGGTAATAGGAGGTAGGGGACACGATGTTTTAACCAGGTTCGGGCCCTCTTGATGGAGGTAAAACCCTACGTCCTGCTTGATTTATTCTTGATGATATGAGTATTACAAGAGTTGATCTACCACGAGATCGGAGAGGCTAAACCCTAGAAGCTAGCCTATGGTACGATTGTATGTTGTACTACGGACTAAAACCCTCCGGTTTATATAGACACCAGAGGGGGCTAGGGTTACACAAGGTCGGTTACAAAGGAGGAGATATACATATCCGTATTGCCTAGCTTGCCTACCACGCCAAGTAGAGTCCCATCCGGACACGATACGAAGTCTTCAATCTTGTATCTTCATAGTCCAACTGTCCGGCCAAAGGATATAGTCCGGCTGTCCGGAGACCCCCTAATCCAGGACTCCCTCACCCCCCCTCTCTCGTGGACATCTATTCGATGTAATCTTATTTTTGCGGTGTGTTTGTTGAGACTGATGAATTGTGGGTTTATGATCAAGTCTATCTGTGAATAATATTTGAATCTTCTCTGAATTCTTTTATGTATGATTGGTTATCTTTGCAAGTCTCTTTGAATTATCAGTTTGGTTTGGCCTACTAGATTGATCTTTCTTGCAATAGGAGAAGTGCTTAGCTTTGGGTTCAATCTTGTGGTGTCCTTTCCCGGTGACAGTAAGGGCAGCAAGGCACGTATTGTATTGTTGCCATCGAGGATAACAAGATGGGGTTTTCTTCATATTGCATGAGTCTATCCCTCTACATCATGTCATCTTGCTTAAGGCGTTACTCTGCTTTTACTTAATACTCTAGATGCATGATGGATAGTGGTCGATGAGTGGAGTAATAGTAGTAGATGCAGTCAGGAGTCGGTCTACTTGTATCGGACGTGATGCCTATATACATGATCATACCTAGATATTCTCATAACTATGCTCAATTCTGTCAATTGCTCAACAGTAATTTCTTCACCCACCGTAGAATACTTATGCGCTCGAGAGAAGCCACTAGTGAAACCTATGGCCCCCGGGTCTATCTTTATCATATCAATCTCCTACTACTTAGTTATTTACTTTGCTATTTACTTTGCCTTTACTTTACTTTGCATCTTTATCATAAAAATACCAAAAATATTATCTTATCATATCTATCAGATCTCACTCTCGTAAGTGGCCCTATAGGGATTGACAACCCCTATTTGCGTTGGTTGCGAGGATTTATTTGTTTTGTGCAGGTGCGAGGGACTCGCGCATAGCCTCCTACTAGATTGATACCTTGGTTCTCAAAAACTGAGGGAAATACTTACGCTACTTTGCTGCATCATCCCTTCCTCTTCGGGGAAACCAACGCAGTGCTAAAAGAGGTAGCACGCTCTTCTAGGTATATGCATTAATGGTAAAGATGAGGCATGTCACATGTGTGTGCCTGACCTCAGTATTCTTAGGAGTGCTGTGTTAGGAGATAAATATTATAATTTGGGAGCCATTGTTGCACGTAGGTTGCATCTTAATAGATTTAATGGATATTGCTTTGGTGGAATTTATGCAACCCGCATAGCTAATTCTCTTGGTATAGCCATATGTGAAGATGATATTGAGTTGCCCCCTGCTTATTTGGATTATGATGCTATGGTTCACCACCAGTTTGTCGAGAGGAATGAATCACCTCTCCAGTATCGCTTAATCTTTGACAGACGCCGTGCTGTCCGTATTACTCTCCCTGCTCCTGCCTTCTTTGATTATCGGGCAAAAGGAAGATATGTTATTACCAGAGAGGAGGCAGATGAGTACGAGAGGAGGGCGGAGGCCGCTCGTTGTCATGCTGCAGCTCAGGAGGCGATAGCTGCTGCATCTCAGTACGACCCCAACTATTATTATGGATATCCGCCAGGCCAGCCATGGCCATAGACCAACTTAGGCCAAAAGCCTAAGCTTGGGGGAGTATGTATTTCCCACCGACATTACATTCATGTTCACACACTCATTGCTAGATGTCGGTGCTCATACTTTTTCATTGTATCATCCATGCTAGTTTATTTTCCTTTTTATGCTTTCTTCTTGTGTGTTTAATAAAACCTTAAGAAAAAAAAATTAGTTGTAGCTTTTAATTAGTTTACTTTCCATGCTTGTTGTAGTAAGTAAAAAGAAAACCCAAAACGATTTCCTGTTCTTCTTTTGCTTGTTGGGAGCTTTCCCGTGTAAATAGTTTTATTTCTTTTCTTTTCTTTGGGGGACGATAGGAGAAGACCATAATTAAATTGTTGAAGTAGCTCTTATATGCATTATTGTTGATCTGACAAAAGAGCCCATATTGCCTTGTCTTCTCCTGTTTATTGAATGCTTGCAGATTCCAGCTTAGTCCAATGCACGTGCACTATTATTATTATTACCCACATCGTTCGGTCGTGCAAGTGAAAGGCAATTATGACGATATATGATGGACTGACTGAGATGAGAAAAGCTGGTATGAACTCGACCTCTCTTGTTTTTGTAAATATGATTAGTTCAACGTTCCTGATTCAGCCTATTATGAATAAACATGTCTGCAATGACAACTAGAGATCATAGTTTCTTGTGCCATGCTTGATTAGCTAGGAGCTTATAATGGTTTACCTTGCGTGCCAACATGCTATTAAAATGGTTGTGATGTGGTATGATAGGGTGGTATCCTCCTCTGAATGATTTAAGTGACTTGACTTGGCGCATGTTCACGCATGTAGTTGAAACAAAATAAACATAGCCTTCATGATATTTATGTTCATGGTGGATTATATCCTATTCATGCTTGCATTCAGTGTTGATTAATTTTAATGTATGCTCATGACTGTTGTCTCTCTCTAGTTGGTCGCTTCCCAGTCTTTTGCTAGCCTTCACCTGTACTAAGCGGGAATACTGCTTGTGCATCCAACTCCATAAACCCCAAAGTTGTTCCATATGAATCCACCATACCTACCTATATACGGTATCTACCTGCCGTTCCAAGTAAATGTGTATGTGCCAAACTCTAAACCTTCAAATAAATATCATGTTTTGTATGCTCGAATAGCTCATGTATCAACTAGGGTTATCCGTATCTTCCATGTTAGGCGGGTTATTCTCAAGAGGAGTGGACTCCGCTCCTCACTCATGAGAAAGTGGCTGGTCACTGGGATGCCCAGTCCCATGCTTTATGCAAACTAAATCAAAATAATTGCAAACAAAACTCCCCCTGGGACTCTTCTTAGTTGGAGGCACTCGTTGTTTCGAGCAAGCCATGGATTGATGCTTGTTGGTGGAGGGGAGTATGAACTTTACCATTCTGTTTGGGAACCGCCTATAATGTGTGTAGCATGGAATATATCACCATCTCTTGGTTGTTATGTTGACAATGAAAGTATACGGCTCAAAATATTATTCACCTCTATTTGAAAACTGAGCTCTGGCACCTCTACAAATCCCTGCTTCCCTCTGCGAAGGGCCTATCTATTTACTTTCATGTTGAGTCATCATCCTCTTATTAAAAAGCACCAGTTGGAGAGCACCGCTGTCATTTGCATTCATTACTGTTAGTTTACATTGAGTATGACTTGACTGCATCTCTTTTACCATGAATTACAATGTCTAGTCAGTCCTTGATCTTTAAAGGTGCTCTGCATTTATGTTTTGCGGTCTCAGAAAGGGCTAGCGAGATACCATCTTGTTATATCATATTATGATTGTTTTAAGAAAGTGTTGTCATCCGAGATTTATTATTATTGCTCGCTAGCTGATTATGCCATTGATATGTGTAAACACGAGACCTATGCGTTATTGTGAATATGGTTAGTTTATAATCTTTGCTGAAAACTTGAATGCTGGCTTTACATATTTACAACAACAAGAGCAAACAGAGTTTGTAAAAGTTTTTCTTTATCACTTTTAGTTTATCAACTGAATTGCTTGAGGACAAGCAAAGGTTTAAGCTTGGGGGAGTTGATAAGTCTCCGTCGTATCTACTTTTCCAAACACTTTTGCCCTTGTTTTGGACTCTAACTTGCATGATTTGAATGGAACTAACCCGGACTGACGTTGTTTTCAGCAGAATTACCATGGTGTTATTTATGTGTACAAATAATAGTTCTCGGAATGACCTGAAACTTCACGGAACATCTTTTCAAAAATAAAAAAATCCTTGCAAAATATGAAGACCAGGGGGCCCACACCCTATCCACGAGGGTGGGGGCGCACCTGCCCCCTAGGGCGCGCTCCCTACCTCGTGGGCCCCCTGGAGCTCCTCTGACCTCGACTCCAACTCTATATATTTGCTTTCAGGGAGAAAAAAATAAGAGAGAAGGATTCATCGCGTTTTACGATACGGAGCCGCCGCCAAGCCCTAAAACCTCTCGGGAGGGCTGATCTGGAGTCCGTTCGGGGCTCCGGAGAGGGGAATCCGTCGCCATCGTCATCATCAACCATCCTCCATCACCAATTTCATGATGCTCACCGCTGTGCGTGAGTAATTCCATCGTAGGCTTGCTGGACGGTGATGGGTTGGATGAGATTTATCATGTAATCGAGTTAGTTTTGTTAGGTTTTGATCCCTAGTGTCCACTATGTTCTAAGATTGATGTTTCTATGACTTTGCTATGTTTAATGCTTGTCACTAGGGCCCGAGTGCCATGATTTCAGATCTGACCCTATTATGTTTTCATCAATATATGAGAGTTCTTGATCCTATCTTGCAAGTCTATAGTCACCTACTATGTGTTATGATCCATTGACCCCGAAGTGACAATAATCGGGATACTTACTGGTGATGGCCGTAGTTTGAGGAGTTCATGTATTCACTATGTGTTAATGCTTTGGTCCGGTACTCTATTAAAAGGAGGTCTTAATATCCCTTAGTTTCCGCTAGGACCCCGCTGCCATGGGAAGGTAGGACAAAAGATGTGATGCAAGTTCTTTTCCATAAGCATGTATGACTATATTTGGAATACATGCCTACATTATATTGATGAATTGGAGCTAGTTCTGTGTCACCCTAGGTTATGACTGTTACATGATGAACCGCATCCGGCATAATTCTCCATCACTGATCCATTGCCTACGAGCTTTCCATATATTGTTCTTCGCTTATTTACTTTTCCGTTGCTATTACTATCATCGCTACAAAATACCAAAAACACTACTTTTGTTACTGTTACCTTTTGCTACCTTACCACTACTATCATATTACTTTGCTACTAAATACTTTGCTGCAGATATTAAGTTTCCAGGTGTGGTTGAATTGACAACTCAGCTGCTAATACTTGAGAATATACTTTGGTTCCCCTTTTGTCGAATCAATAAATTTGTGTTGAATACTCTACCCTCAAAAACTGTTGCGATCCCCTATACTTGTGGGTTATTAGTTACTTTCCCGAGATTCGATCGTCGGTATCTCAATACCTAGTTCAATCTCGTTACCGGCAAGTCTCTTTACTTGTTCCGTAATGCATCATCCCACAACTAACTCATTAGTCACAATGCTTGCAAGGCTTATAGTGATGTGCATTACCGAGTGGGCCCAGAGATACGTCTTCGACAAAAGGAGTGACAAATCGTAATATCGAAATACGCCAACTCAACTAGTACCTTTGGAGACACCTGTAGAGCACCTTTACAATCACCAGTTATGTTGTGACATTTTGTAGCACACAAGTGTTCCTCCGGTAAACGGGAGTTGCAAAATCTCATAGTCATAGGAACATGTATAAGTCATGAAGAAAGCAATAGCAACATACTAAACGATCAAGTGTTAAGCTAATGGAATGGGTCATGTCAAGCACATCATTCTCCTAATGATGTGATCCCGTTTATCAAATGACAACTCATGTCTATGGTTAGGAAACATAACCATCTTTGATCAATGAGCTAGTCAAGTAGAGGCATACTAGTGACACTCTGTTTGTCTATGTATTCACACATGTATCATGTTTCCGGTTAATACAATTCTAGCATGAATAATAAACATTTATCATGAAATAAGGAAATAAATAATAACTTTATTAATGCCTCTAGGGCATATTTCCTTCAGTCTCCCACTTGCACTAGAGTCGATAATCTAGTTCACATCGCCATGTGATTTAACACCAATAGTTCACATCACCATGTCATTAACACCCATAGTTCACATCATCATGTGACCAACACCCAAAGGGTTTACTAGAGTCAATAATCTAGTTCACATCGCTATGTGATTAACACCCAAAGAGTACTAAGGTGTGATCATGTTTTGCTTGTGAGAGAAGTTCAGTCTACAGGTCTGCCACATTCAGATCCATATGTATTTCGAAAATTTCTATGTCAACAATGCTTTGCACAGAGCTACTCTAGCTAATTGCTCCCACTTTCAAAATGTATCCAGATTGAGACTTAGAGTCATCTGGATCAGTGTCAAAATTTGCATTGACGTAACCCTTTACGATGAACCTTTTGCCACCTCCATAATCGAGAAACATATCCTTATTCCACTAAGGATAATTTTGACTACTGTCCAGTGATCTACTCTTAGATCACTAATGTACTCCCTTGCCTAAATCGGTGTAGGGTGTACAATAGATCTGGTACACAACATGGCATACTTTATAGAAACTATGGCTGAGGCATAGGGAATGACTTTCATTCTCTTTCTATCTTCTGCCGTGGTCGGGATTTGAGTCTTACTCAATTTCACACCTTGTAAACACAGGTAAGAACTCTTTCTTGACTGTTCCATTTCGAACTACTTCAAAATCTTGTCAAGGTATGTACTCATTGAAAATACTTATCAAGCGTCTTGATCTATCTCTATAGATCTTGATGCTCAATATGTAAGTAGCTTCACCGAGGTCTTATTTGAAAAATTCCTTTCAAATACTCCTTTATGCTTTCCAGAATTCTACATTATTTCTGATCAACAATATGTCATTCACATATATTTATCAGAAATGTTGTAGTGCTCCCACTCACTTTCTTGTAAATACAGGCTTCACCACCAGTTTGTATAAAACTATATGCTTTGATCAACTCATCAAAGCGTATATTCCAACTCTGAGATGCTTGCACCAGTCCATAGATGGATCGCTGGATCTTGCACATTTTGTTAGCACCTTTAGAATCAAAAAAACCTTCTAGTTGCATCATATGCAACTCTTCTTTAAGAAATCCATTAAGGAATGTAGTTTTGACATCCATTTTCTAGATTTCATAAAATGTGGCAATTTGCTAACATGATTCGGACAGACTTAAGCATCGCTACGAGTGAGAAAATCTCATCGTAGTCAACACCTTGAATTTTGTCAAAACCTTTTTCGACAAGTCTAGCTTTGTAGATAGTAACACTACTATCAGCGTCCGTCTTCCTCTTAAAGATCCATTTATTTTCTATGGCTTGCCAATCATCGGGCAAGTCAACCAAAGTCCACACTTTGTTCTCATACATGGATCCTATCTCAGATTTCATGGCCTCAAGCCATTTCACGGAATCTGGGCGCATCATCGCTTCCTCATAGTTCGTAGGTTCATCATGGTCTAGCAACATGACCTCCAGAACAGGATCACCGTACCACTCTGGTGCGGATCTTACTCTGGTTGACCTATGAGATTCGGTAGTAACTTGATCTGAAGTTTCATGATCATCATCATTGGCTTCCTCACTAATTGGTGTAGGTGTCACAGGAACCGGTTTCTGTGACGAACTACTTTCCAACAAGGGAGCAGGTACAGTTACCTCATCAAGTTCTACTTTCCTCCCACTCACTTCTTTCGAGAGAAACTCCTTCTCTAGAAAGGATGCATTCTTAGCAACAAATATCTTGCCTTCAGATCTGTGATAGAAGGTGTACCCAATAGTTACTTTTGGGTATCCTATGAAGACGCACTTCTCCGACTTGGGTTTCATCTTATCAAGATGAAACTTTTTCACATAAGCATCGCAACCCCAAACTTTAAGAAACGACAACTTTGGTTTCTTGCCAAACCAAAGTTCATATGGTGTTGTCTCAATGGATTTAGATGGTGCCCTATTTAACGTGAATGCAGCTGTCTCTAATGCATAATCCCAAAACGATAGCGGTAAATCAGTAAGAGACATCATAGATCGCACCATATCTAGTAAAGTACGATTACGACGTTCGGACACACCATTACATTGTGGTGTTCCGGGTGGCATGAGTTTGTGAAACTATTCCACATTGTTTTAATTGAAGACCAAACTCGTAACTCAAATATTCGTTTTTGTGATTAGATCATAGAAACTTTATTTCCTTCTTACGATGATTTTCCACTTCACTCTGAAATTTCTTTGAACTTTTCAAATGTTTCAGACTTAAGTTTCATCAAGTAGATATGCCCATATCCGCTCAAATCATCTGTGAAGGTCAAAAAATAATGATACCCCCGCGAGCCTCAACACTCATTGGACCGTATACATCAGTATGTATTATTTCCAACAAGTTTGTTGCTTGCTCCACTGTTCCGAAGAACGGAGTCTTAGTCATCTTGCCCATGAGGCATGGTTCCAAGCATCAAGTGATTCATAATCAAGTGATTCCAAAATCCCATCAGCATGGCGTTTCTTCATGCGCTTTACACCAATATGACCTAAACGGCAGTGCCACAAATAAGTTGCACTATCATTATTAACTTTGCATCTTTTGGTTTCAATATTATGAATATGTGTATTACTACAATCTAGATCCAACAAACCATTTTCATTGGGTGTATGACCATAGAAGGTTTTATTCATGTAAACAGAACAACAATTATTCTCTAACTTAAATGAATAACCGTATTGCAATAAACATGATCAAATCATATTCAAACTTAACGCAAACACCAAATAACATTTATTTAGGTTCAACACTAATCCCAAAAGTATAGGGAGTGTGCGATGATAATCATATCAATTTTGGAACCACTTCCAACACACATCGTCACTTCACCCTTAACTAGTCTCTGTTCATTCTGCAACTCCTGTTTCAAGTTACTACTCTTAGCAACTGAACTAGTATCAAATACCGAGGGGTTGCTATAAACACTAGTAAATTACACATCAATAGCATGTATATCCAATATACCTTTGTTCACTTTGCCATCCTTCTTATCCGCCAAATACTTGGGGCAGTTCCGCTTCCAGTGACTAGTCCCTTTGCAGTAAAAGCACTTAGTCTCAGGCTTAGGTCCAGACTTGGGCTTTTTCACTTGAGCAGCAACTTGTTTGCTGCTCTTCTTGAAGTTACCCTTCTTCCCTTTGCCATTTTTCTTCAAACTAGTGGTCTTGTTAACCATCAACACTTGATGCTTTTCTTGATTTCTACCTTCGTCGATTTCAGCATCACGAAGAGCTTGGGAATCGTTTCCGTTATCATTTGCATATTATAGTTTATCACGAAGTTCTAGCAACTTGGTGATGGTGACTAGAGAACTCTGTCAATCACTATCTTATCTGGAAGATTAACTCCCACTTGATTCAAGTGATTGTAGTACTCAGACATTCTGAGCACATGCTCACATAGCTCAGCTATTATCCTCCATCTTGTAGGCAAAGTACTGTCAGAGGTCTCATACCTCTTGATACGGGCATGAGTATGAAATACCAATTTCAACTCTTAGAACATCTTATATGTTCCGTGGCGTTCAAAACATTTTTGAACTCACGGTTCTAAGCCGTAATGCATGGTGCACTAAACTATTAAGTAGTCATCATACCGAGCTTTGTCAAACGTTTATAACGTGTGCATCTGCTCCTGTAATAGGTCTGTCACCTAGCGGTGCATCAAGGTCATAATTCTTCTGTGCAGCAATGAGGATAATCCTCAGATCATGGATCCAATCCGCATCATTGCTACTAACATCTTTCAACTTTATTTTCTCTAGGAACATATCAAAAATAAATGGGGAGCTACATCGCAAGCTATTGATCTACAACATAGATATGCAAATACTATCAGGACTAAGTTCATGATAAATTCAAGTTCAATTAATCATATTACTTAAGAACTCCCACTTAGACAGACATCCCTCTAATGATCTAAGTGATCACGTGATCCAAATCAACTAAACCATGTCCAATCATCACATGAGATGGAGTAGTTTTCAATGGTGAACATCACTATGTTGATCATATCTTCTATATGATTCATGCTCGACCATTAAGTCTACAGTGTTCGAGGCCATATCTGCATATGCTAGGCTCGTCAAGTTTAACCCGAGTATTCTGCATGTGCAAAACTGGCTTGCACCCGTTGTATGTGAATGTAGAGCTTATCACACCCGATCATCACGTGGTGTCTCGGCACGACGAACTTTCGCAACAGTGCATACTCAGGGAGAACACTTGCACCTTGAAATTTAGTGAGAGATCATCTTATAATCCTACCGTTGATCTAAGCAAAATAAGATGCATAAAAGATAAACATCACATGCAATCAATATAAGTGATATGATATGGCCATTATCATGTTGTGCTTGTGATCTCCATCTCCGAAGCACTGTCATGATCACCATCATCACCGGCGCGACACCTTGATCTCCATCGTAGCATCGTTGTCGTCTCGCCATATATTGCTTCTACGACTATCTCTACCGCTTAGTGATAAAGTAAAGCCATTATAGGGCGATTGCATTGCATACAATAAAGCGACAACCATATGGCTCCTGCTAGTTGCCGATAACTCGGTTACAAAACATGATCATCTCATTCAATAAAATATAGCATCATGTCTTGACCATATCACATCACAACATGCCCTGCAAAAAAAGTAAGACGTCCTCTACTTTGTTGTTGCAAGTTTTACGTGGTTGCTACGGGCTGAGCAAGAACCATTCTTACCTACGGATCAAAACCACAATGATTGTTCATCAAGTTAGTGTTGTTTTAACCTTCTCAAGGACCGGGCGTAGCCACACTAGGTTCAACTAAAGTTGGAGAAAGTGACACCCGCCAGCCACCTGTGTGCAAAGCACGTCGGTAGAACCAGTCTCGCGTAAGCGTACGCGTAATGTCGGTCCAGGCTGCTTCATCCAACAATACCGCCGAACCAAAGTGTGACATGGTGGTAAGCAGTATGACTTGTATCACCCACAACTCACTTGTGTTCTACTCGTGCATATAACATCTATGCATAAACCTGGCTCGAATGCCACTGTTGGGGAACGTAGTAATTTCAAAAAAAATCCTACGCACACGCAAGATCATGGTGATGCATAGCAACGAGAGGGGAGAGTGTTGTCCACGTACCCTCGTAGACCGTTAAACGGAAGCGTTATGACAACGCGGTTGATGTAGTCGTACGTCTTCAAGATCGACCGATCCTCAGTACCGAACGTACGGCACCTCCGCGTTCAGCACACGTTCAGCTCGGTGACGTCCCGCGAACTCATGATCCAGTAGAGCTCGGGGAAGAGTTTCGTCAGCACGACGGCGTGGTGACGATGTTGATGAAGCTGCTGTGGCAGGGCTTCGCCTAAGCACCGCTACAGTATGACCGAGGTGGATTATGGTAGAGGGGGCACCGCACACGGCTGGGAGAGATCTTGTGATCGACTTGTGCATTCTAGGGTGCCCCCTGTCCCCGTATATAAAGGAGCAAGGGGAGGCCGGCCGGCCCCTAGGGCGCACCAGAAGTGTGGAGTCCTACTAGGACTCCCTAGTCCTAGCAGGATTCCTTCTCCCACATGGAATAGGAAAAAGGGAAGGGAAAAGGACAAGGAAGGAAGGGGGCGCCCCCCCCTCCCTAGTCCAATTCGGACCAGACCATGAGGAGGGGTGCGGCCGCCTTTTGAGGCCTTTCTCTCCTTTCCCGTATGGCCCATTAAGGCCCAATACGAATTCCCGTAACTCTCCGGTACTTCGAAAAATACCCAAATCACTCGAAACCTTTCCGATGTCCGAATATAGTCGTCCAATATATAGATCTTTATGTCTCGACCATTTTGAGATTCCTCGTCATGTCCCCGATCTCATCCGGGAATCCGAACTACCTACGGTACATCAAATCACATAACTCATAATACAAATCGTCACCGAAAGTTAACCGTGCGGACCCTATGGGTTCGAGAACTATTTAGACATGACCGAGACACATCTCCGGTCAATAACCAATAGCTGAACCTGAATGCTCATATTGGCTCCTACATATTCTACAAAGATCTTTGTCGGTCAAACCGCATAACAACATACGCTGTTCCCTTTGTCATCGGTATGTTACTTTCCCGAGATTCGATCATCGGTATCTCAATACCTAGTTCAATCTCGTTACCGGCAAGTCTCTTTACTCGTTCCGTAATGCATCATCCCACAACTAAATCATTAGTCACAATGCTTGCAAGGATTATAGTGATGTGCATTACCAAGTGGGCCTAGAGATACCTCTCCACAATCGGAGTGACAAATCCTAATCTCGAAATACGCCAACTCAACAAGTACCTTTGGAGACACCTGTAGAGCACCTTTATAATCAACAAGTTACGTTGTGACGTTTGGTAGCACACAAAGTGTTCCTTCGGTAAACGGGAGTTGCATAATCCTATAGTCATAGGAACATGTATAAGTCATGAAGAAAGCAATAGCAACATACTAAACGATCAAGTGCTAAGCAAACAGAATGGGTCAAGTCATTCACATCATTCTCCTAATGATGTGATCCTGTTAATAAAATGACAACTCATGTCTATGGCTAGGAAACATAACCATCTTTGATCAACGAGCTTGTGACGCCCCCGATTCAATCGTACACTAATCATACACGCAAACGTGTACGATCAAGATCAGGGACTCACGGGAAGATATCACAACACAACTCTACAAATAAAATAAGTCATACAAGCATCATATTACAAGCCAGGGGCCTCGAGGGCTCAAATACAAGATCTCGATCATAGACAAGTCAACGGAAGCAACAATATCTGAGTACAAACATAAGTTAAACAAGTCTGCCTTAAGAAGGCTAGCACAAACTGGGATACAAATCGAAAGAGGCACAGGCCTCCTGCCTGAGATCCTCCTAAACTACTCCTGGTCGTCGTCAGCGGGCTGCACGTAGTAGTAGGCACCTCCCGAGTAGTAGTAGTCGTCGTCGATGGTGGCGTCTGGATCTTGGGCTCCAACGTCTGGTCGCAGCAATCGGGTATAGAGAAGGGGAAAAAAGGAGCAAAGCAACTGCGATTACTCATCCAAAGTACTCGCAAGCAAGGAGCTACACTACATATGTATGCATTGGTATCAAATGGAATAAGGGTATCATATGTGGACTGAACTGCAGAATGCTGGAATAAGAGGGGGATAGCTAGTCCTTTTGAAGACTACGCTTCTGGCCACCTCCATCTTGCAGCAGGAGAAGAGAGTAGATGGTAAGTTCACCAAGTAGCATCGCATAGCATAATCCTAAACGATGATCCTCCCCTCATCGCCCTGTGAGAGAGCGATCACCGGTTGTAACTGGCACTTGGAAGGGTGTGTTTTATTAAGTATCCGGTTCTAGTTGTCATAAGGTCAAGGTACAACTCCGGTTCGTCCTTTTACCGAGGGACACGGCTATTCGAATAGATCAACTTCCCTGCAGGGGTGCACCACATAACCCAACACGCTCGATCCCATTTGGCCAGACACACTTTCCAGGGTCATGCTCGGCCTCGGAAGATCAACACATCGCAGCCCTACCTAGGCACAACAGAGAGGTCAGCACGCCGGTCTAAATCCTATGGCGCAGGGGTCTGGGCCCATCGCCCATTGCACACCTGCACGTTGCATACGTGGCTAGTGAGCAGACCTAGCAACCTCCATTACAAAGGAAGTTGCGTTACGCGGTCCAACCCGGCGTGCGCCGCTCAGTCGCTGACGTCACGAAGGCTTCGGCTGATACCACGACGTCGAGTGCCCATAATTGTCCCCACGTAGATGGTTAGTGCGTATAGGCCAGTAGCCAGACACAGATCAAATACCAAGATCTCGTTAAGCATGTTATTCTGAAATAACCACGGACGCCGACCAGGGCCAGGCCCACCTCTCTCCTAGGTGGTCTCAACCTGCCCTGTCGCTCCGCCACAAAGTAACAGTTGGGGGCCTTCGGGAACTCAGGCCCACCTCTACCGGGATGGAGCCACTTGCCCCTTCAGCCCCCAACATCGGAATCACTCGCGGGTACTCCTACGAGCCGGCCCGACTTTAATCACCACAAGTATCATATATTAAGTATAAGTATATACCCGTGATCAACTCCCGAGTGATCACGGCCCGATAGTATAGCATGGCAGACGGACAAGAATGTATGGCCACTGATGATAAACTAGCATCCTATACTAAGCATTTAGGATTGCAGGTAAGGTATCAACAGTAGTAGCAAGGATAGGCTATGCATCAGAATAGGATTAACGGGAAGCAGTAACATGCTACACTACTCTAATGCAAGAAGTATAGACAAGAATAGGCGATATCTGGTGATCAAAGGGGGGGCTTGCCTGGTTGCTCTGGCAAGAGAGAGTGGTCGTCAACACCATAGTCGTACTGGGTAGCAGCGGCGTCGGTATCGGTGTCTAGCAAGAGAAGAGGGGCAAGAAACAATAAATATAATGCAAACAAATGCATGACGATGCATGACATGACAAAGTGTGATGCTAGGTGTGCCCTAACGCGGTACGAGGTGGTACCGGTGAAGGGGGGGGAACATCCGGGAAATTACCCCCGGTGTTTCGCGTTTTCGAGCAGAGGAGCCGGAGGGGGAAAGTTGCGTGTTCGCTATGCTAGGGATGTGTGGCGGACGAACGGGTTGCGTATCCGGATTCGTCTCGTCGTTCTGAGCAACTTTCATGTTGAAAATAATTTAATCCGAGTTACGGATTAAAAGATATGATTTTCTAAAGATTTTATTAATTTCTGGAATTTAATTAATTATTTAATTTAATTCAAAATTTGGATTTATGACATCATCATGATGTCATGCTGACGTCAGCAGTCAACAGAGTTGACTGGTCAACCTGACCAGTGGGTCCCACTGGTCAATGACACATTTTATTTAAACAGTTTAATTAATCTAATCACAATTAATTAGGGGTGGGCCCCACTATCATTGAGTGATTAACTAATTAACAGTGGTTAGTTTAATTAGTTATTAGATTAATCTAATTATGATTAATTAGTTTAATTAATTGTTTATATTAAATTAATCAAAATTAATTAAGTTAATTAATTCTTTAATTCATTAATTAAGTAATTATTTAATTATTTTTATTATTTATTTATTTCTTTTTTTAACCGTTCTGGGGCGTGGGCCCCTAGTGTCAGTGGCACAGGGGCCATAGCGGGTTACGGGGCGGGTCGGGCATTGCGGCGCCTGACTGGGCGTTCGCCCAGATCGCCGGGGCGAGGAGGCCCGGGCAGTTTGCAGGCGCGGGTGCAGGCGAGGCCACGGCGGGGCGGGGCCGTGGCGAAGAGGGCGGCCACCGGAGGAGGACGCCGGGGCCGTGGAGGAGTGCGGCCGAACCACCACGGGGCGAGGAGGGAGCGGCGCGGCGGCATCTAGGGCGAGGCCACACGGGCTGTGGTGCGGGCGCGAGAGCGCGAGGGGAGGAGAGGCCAGGGGCGGAGCGCGGCAGGGAGCGGCGGGGCTGCAGCGGAGCTCGGTGGCGCGCGGCGCGCTGCTGCGCCGGCAAACGGCGGGGCGGCGAGTGGCACGGCCGCAGCTCGAGGAGCCAGCGGGGCGCGGGCAGCCGAGGCGCGGCAGGGCGCCGGCGCGCGGGCGGGCGTGGTTGCCGCACGCACGGGGACGTGCAGGGGAGGCGCGGAGCGGGGCTGGCGAGGGCACGGGGCGGCCGACGTGGTGCGGCACCGTGAGGCCAAGCGGGGACGCGGTCGGGCGAGGGAGAGAGAGGAGGGGCGCGTGCTCACATCGAGGAGTAGGGCAATGGCAGCGAGGGTCGAGGGGGGTGACGAGGACGAGGCGGCAAGGGGGAGCCAGGCCGGCGAGGGGGAGGGTCCGGCGAGGCGACGAGGCTCCGGGCGGCGGCGTCGTTCTCCTCCCGATCCAATCGTGGGAGAGGGGGAGAGGGAGATATTTTGAGAGAGGGGGGAGTGGGAGTGTCGGTGGGAGCTGGGGGAGTGGGGGTGGTTATGGGTGCGGGGTGGCTCGGTCCGAGTGGGCCGGCCAGTTGGGCCGAGGCCCAGGTGGGCCAAGGGGGCCTTTTATTTTTTTGTTTTGTTTTCTCTTTTGTATTTCTTTTCTTTTACTTATTTACTTTTCTGTTTTATTCCATTTTAAATCATTTAGGCATTTTCTAAAAATATGTTTGCTGCATTATAATCACCCTCTTAATATTCGGCATCCACCGAGCATTTTTGTTTCAACTTTTAAAAACTTTTGTTGTTTGCCATTTTTTTGAATTGATTTTGAATCGGTTTGAACTAATGAAAGTTTAGCAATAGTAATCGTGTTGACGTGGCACCATTAGCGTGGAATTACTGTAGCTTGATTACCCGGGCGTTACAAAACTCCTCCAGTGCAAGAAATCTCATCCTGAGATTTTAGGAGGTAGAAGGAAACAGTGCAGGGTATTCATCACGCAGGCGGTCCTCGCGTTCCCAAGTGGCTTCGTCTTCAGAGTGATTCGACCACTGGACTTTGAGGAACTTGATCGCCTTCTGACGTGTGCGGCGTTCAGCTTGGTCGAGAATGCGGATCGGATGCTCTTTATAGGAGAGATCCTGTTGCAATTCGAGCACTTCATGATCCACTGCTCGGATTGGATCCTTGAAGCAACGGCGGAGCTGTGACACGTGGAACACATCGTGAACCTGAGAAAGGTTCGGCGGAAGCTCCAGTTGATATGCCACTTTTCCATGCCTTTCGAGAATAGTGAAGGGACCGATATAGCGAGGAGCTAGCTTGCCCTTGATCCCGAAGTGGTGAGCACCCTTCATTGGTGTAACTCGAAGATAAGCCTTTTCACCAGGTTGATAGACCATGTCTTGGTGATGATGGTCATACTGACTTTTCTGACGTGACTGAGCAGTCTTGAGATTCTCGCGAATAATGCGAACTTGTTCTTCGGCCCGTTGGATAATATCCGGACCGAAGAGTGGACGTTCCCCAGTTTCTGACCAGTTCAGAGGGGTTCGACACTTTCGTCCATATAGCACTTCGAAGGGGACATCTTCAAACTAGCTTGATAGCTATTATTATAAGAGAACTCAGCATATGGAAGAGATTCCTCCCATTTCTTGCCGAAGGAAATTACACAAGCTCGAAGCATGTCTTCAAGAACTTGTTTGACACATTCAACATGTCCTTGCGACTGAGGATGAAACGCAGTACTGAACGACAGATGAGTCCCCATAGCTTCTTGGAAACTTGCCCAGAATCTTGAAGTGAATAAGCTGCCACGGTCTGAACTAATAACCAGAGGAATACCGTGAAGTGAAACAATTCTGGCCATGTAGAGAGTAGCAAGCTGACTAGCAGTGATTGTCTCTTTGACCGCCAGAAAATGGGCAACTTTGGAAAGCCGGTCAATGACGACAAGAATAGCATCATTACCTTTCTGCGATTTGGGAAATCCCGTGACGAAGTCCATTTCAACATGGTCCCATTTCCATTCAGGAATAGAGATAGGCTGCAGAGTTCCAGCAGGCCTTTGATGATCAGCTTTGATACGACGGCAAACGTCACACTCAGCAACATAACGAGCAATGTCCTGCTTCATATTAGACCACCAGAATCTTTGACGAATATCCTCGTACATCTTTGTACTACCAGGATGGATGGACAGAGGCGTAGCATGAGCTTCTTGCATAACCCTTTTAGTCTTATCCAGGTTTTTCTTCGAACATGGTACCACTAGGCGGCCTTTGAAGTACAAGGCGCCATCATCGGCGATAGTGAAGAATGAGGGCTTTCCTTTTGCTAGATGGTGTTTAATCTTATGGACTTCAGAGTCATAACCTTGAATAGTCTTTATACCAGTTACGAGATCTGGTACAACAGCCAGGGTATTTAGAGAACCCTTAGTAACAACAAGAAGATTCATCTTGCGGATCTCTGGGGGAGGGGGAGCGAGTGCTCCAGGAGGAACAATATGGAGGTTCAGCTTTCTAAATTCTTCGACAAGCGAGGGCTGAACTTTGTGAACCTGGAGGTGGTTGCAGTAAGACTTGCGGCTCAAGGCATCAGCCACTACATTAGCCTTGCCGGGGGTATAGGATATACCCATGTCAAAGTCTGCAACAGTCTCCATCCATCTTTGCTGACGGAGGTTCAGATCTGGCTGAGTAAACAGATACTTCAGACTTTGGTGGTCGGTGAAGATTTCGCAACGATTACCGAGAAGGTAATGTCGCCACTGCTTCAGTGCATGAATGACAGCAGCAAGCTCGAGGTCGTGAACTGGGTATTTTTCTTCGTGAGGGCGCAGTTGACGAGAGGCATAAGCAATCACTCTGCACTCTTGCATTAGGACCCAGCCTAATCCTTGACGGGAAGCGTCGCAGTAAATGACGAAGTCCTTCTTAGGATCAGGTGGAGCAAGCACTGGGGCAGAAGTTAACTTGTCTTTGAGCGCCTGGAAACTTTCCTGACACTTGTCTGTCCAGTCAAACTTGACACCCTTATGCAACAGATTAGTCAGGGGCCTGGCAATCTTGGAGAAGTTCTCAACGAATCGACGGCAATAGCTGGCGAGACCGAGAAAACTTCAGACTTGCTTCACATTCTTCGGAGGAGTCCAATCGAGAATAGCCTGAACTCGTTCAGGGTTGACGGCAATACCATCCTTGGAGATGACATGCCCAAGATAGGTTACTTCGGGGAGCCAGAATTCACACTTGGAATACTTAGCATACAGTTGATGCTCTCGAAGCTTTTCCAGCACAAGACGAAGATGTTCAGCATGTTCTTCCTTGTTCTTGGAAAATACAAGGATATCGTCCAAATAAAACACGATGAACTTGTTGAGGTAATCCATGAATATATAGTTCATCAGACGAGAGAAGGTGGCTGGAGCATTCGTTAAGCTGAATGACATGATGGTGTACTCGTATGATCCATACCGAGTCACGAAGGCGGTTTTGGGGATGTCCTCTTCACGAACACGGATCTGGTGGTAACCCAACCTCAAGTCGAGTTTGGAGAACACTGATGAACCAGCCAGTTGATCATAAAGATCATTGATCCGAGGAAGAGGATATTTATTCTGAATGGTAGCTTGGTTTATAGGACGGTAGTCTTGGACTAATCGGTTTGTCCCATCCTTCTTCTTAACAAAGAGAGAAGGTGCTCCCCAAGGAGAGCAACTTGGGCGAATGAAACCTTTGACAAGAGATTTGTCGATTTCCTCCTTAAGCTTAATGAGTTCATGCGGCGGCATCTTATAGGGTCGTTTAGCTATAGAGGTGGTGCCGGGTTTCAAGTCGATGATGAATTCGACAGCTCTAGCAGGGGGAATCCCTGGAAGTTCTTCTGGGAAGACATCTTGGAATTCACGAACGACGGGAATGTTTTCAATGCCCTCGAGTGGTGCAGCATTCAACGCATTCAAGGCATAAAGCCGTGCCTCGGCGTTCTGAACTAGATGAGCTTGGTAAGCTATTATTTCGTCAGAAGGGTGTAGCAGATGGACGACCTTAGTGGCGCAAACTATAGAAGCAGTATGCGCTTTCAACCAATCCATTCCCAGAATGAGGTTGATGTTAGACGACTTCAGGATAATGGGAGAGGCATAGAATTCTAGCCCTTCGATTTCCACGGGGACATCGATGCCAACCAGTGAGGTTTGACATTGTCCCACCGGGGGTTTTTACCAATACCGAAGTGTTCATCTCCTCACATTTAACGTCATGCTTGTATGCAAAATCTTCTGACATGAATGAATACGATGCTCCTGAATCGAATAAAACAGATGCAGGTATTGAGTTTACGAGGAGTGTACCCATCACGGTAGCAGGCTGGTCTAGAACTTCATTGAGATCAACGTGGTTGGCATGAACACGACCATAAGACTTGGCATTATTGTTGCGAGGCTGGTTGCTTCCACGGCCAGCTGGGGGAAGGGCCAGTTGATTCTGGTTCTGATTCTGATAGCAGTTCCTGGCAAGGTGACCAGGTTGGCCACACTTGTAGCATAGACCATTATTGGGAGTGGGAACAGGAGCTTGGGGTGGTGGAGCTGGAAGCCTTGGCTGCCTAGTTGGTGGAGCAGGTGGACGAGGTGCAGCATAGGACTGCCTTGGGGCAGGTGCAGTTCGCTGGTACATGCTGTTGGGAATCCATATCTTACGCTTTTGTGAGGACGGGCCCGAAGATGAGCCCGTGTCACGGTTGCACCTGTGAGAGCTCTGGTATTCCTGCAGACCAGTTTCAACATTGATGGCCTTGTTCACCAGGGTGGCGAAATCAGCAAAGTCATGCACTAGAAGTGCGAGCTTGATGTCAGCTTGAAGGCCATCATAGAACTTCTCATGTCTGCGTGCATCAGTTGCAATGTCTTCTTCAGCATAGCGGGATAGATCCAGAAACTCCTGCTGATGAGCTTCCATAGTTTTGTTGCCTTGGGTGAGGTTGCGGAACTCATCCTTCTTCCAGTCCATGACTCCCTGAGGAATGAAGCGAGCCCGGAAGGCAGCTTGGAAGTCTGGCTAGGTGATGATTGTTCCAGCTGGCAGAGTACGCCTGTGGCTATCCCACCATTGAGCTGCGGGTCCTTTTAGGAAGAAAGAAGCAAAGGTGACATAGCTGGCAGGGGCTACATCAGCAGACTCCATCTCATAGGTGATGTCATGGAGCCAGTCATCAGCATCTAGAGGCTCAGTTGAGCTGCGGTACACGGTTGGGTTGAGGCACATGAAATCCTGCAGAGTCACTTGGGTTGGCTGCTAGTTCATATTGGGGCGAGGAAACTGAGCCATAATATTCTCCATGAACTGACGATTCAGCTCAAACTGTTGCATCATCCCAGCCATGTACTCAGGCAGTGGTGGGGCGTTGCCACCACGACCACGACCACCTGGTCTAACCATCCTGCTAATATATAACAGGGGTAGTTCAGCATTGAGAAAATTGCAAAGACAAGAATCATTCATGATGAAACATGCACAACGAAAGCAGCACGATAGATACTACATAGTAGTCGGCATATCTTACAAAACAGATCATGCATAGAGTTCGGTACACAGAGTTTGGTACATAGACTAAGACATCATAGGCCGCACACAGGCTCGCGGCGAATGCATCTAACACTAAGAAGCAAGTCTACATCAGTCCCACGCGATACTGCGGAGGTAGGTGTAGCCCGACAGCTGGTAGTGACGCGAAGGGAAGACCTCCACGCGAGTAGCCTGGGGTCCGCGGATACTCTGGTGCGGAACCCGATGCGCAGGTGGCAGGAGAGGACCAAGTGCAGGAGAGTAGCATCCCACATCTGGCCAGCCGATGCCCTGGGGCATCACGGTCCTGGCAGGGTAGATCGCAGAACACGACAGATCACCAGATCGGACAGAGGGGTGCATCCGCATCAGAGCACGATACAGGTGCTGACGGGTGGTGTACAACTCGTGGCGAAGAGCTCGGTTAGCTCTATCCAGCCCATCAGCATGCAGAACCAGGTTCTGATGGTAGAAGGGCTCTCGGGTGACAGTGGAGTAGGCCGCAGTGTAGTAACCCTCCGCACCAAAATCGGATGCGATAGCAATGTGCCTGAAGGGGGAGGTGTCCAGCTCCTGATACTCTCCACGAAGACGTGTCGATATCGATAGTCACTCCAACACCATGAGCAGTGTGCACCACGGTAGTGGAGTCATACTCCCGAGAGTAGAGGTGGACGATGGCACGGTATTGCTCCTGGTTGAAGTCCTGATACTCCTCATAGAAGGTGTACCCAGGGTGCCAGCGATAACCCAGATAGGTCATCATCTCAACCAACACAGCAGGTGATCCTGAGGCACCAATGGCCATCGTGTGTCGCACGACCTGCCTCGTGGGTTCCATCTGAAAACAAAGATGTTTTCATAGGAGTCAAATGACAATGTGGATAATGTTCAAATACTACTCTAAAGAATAACTACGGCTTATCCAACTTTGGGGTGAACGTGGTCACGGGATCCTAGTGTTAGAGTTAGTAAAATCATTTAACCCGAGTAGGAGAGAGTTCAGAGTCCGAGAGTAAGGATCGAGGAGTAAAAGATCCTATACCACCCAGATGGCGACGTGGGCCCGTAAGGCACACAGCCATGTTAGTAAAAGTTTTTGTAATGTCTAGACTCAACTTCGGCCAAGGAGTGTGGAAGGGGGATTCCTACAGGCAGTCAGCTCTGATACCTACTTTTGACGCCCCCGATTCAATCGTACACTAATCATACACGCAAATGTGTACGATCAAGATCAGGGACTCATGGGAAGATATCACAACACAACTCTACAAATAAAATAAGTCATAGAAGCATCATATTACAAGCCAGGGGCCTCGAGGGCTCGAATACAAGAGCTCGATCCTCCTAAACTACTCCTGGTTGTCATCAGCGGGCTGCACGTAGTAGTAGGCACCTCCCGAGTAGTAGTAGTCGTCATCGATGGTGGCATCTGGCTCCTGGGCTCCAACGTTTGGTCGCAGCAATCAGGTATAGAAAAGGGGAAAAGAGGGAGCAAAGCAACCGTGAGTACTCATCCAAAGTACTCGCAAGCAAGGAGCTACACTACATATGTATGCATTGGTATCAAAAGGAATAAGTGTATCTTATGTGGGCTGAACTGCAGAATGCTGGAATAAGAGGGGATAGCTAGTCCTTTCGAAGACTAGGCTTCTGGTAACCTCCATCTTTCAGCAGGAGAAGAGAGTAGATGGTAAGTTCACCAAGTAGCATCGTGTAGCATAAACCTAACCGGCGGTCCTCTCCTCGTCGCCCTGTGAGAGAGCGACCACCGGTTGTAACTGGCACTTGGAAGGGTGTGTTTTATT
Source organism: Triticum urartu (assembly GCF_003073215.2). Lineage (NCBI taxonomy): Eukaryota > Viridiplantae > Streptophyta > Magnoliopsida > Poales > Poaceae > Triticum > Triticum urartu. The sequence continues at coordinate 358,541,182 of NC_053022.1, forward strand.
AAGTATCCGGTTCTAGTTGTCATAAGGTCAAGGTACAACTCAGGGTCGTCCTTTTACCGAGGGACACGGCTATTCGAATAGATCAACTTCCCTGCAGGGGTGCACCATATAACCCAACACGCTCGATCTCGTTTGGCCGGACATACTTTCCTGGGTCATGTCCGGCCTCGGAAGATCAACACGTCACAGCCCTACCTAGGCACAACAGAGAGGTCAGCACGTCGGTCTAAATCCTATGGTGCAAGGGTCTGGGCCCATTGCACACCTGCATGTTGCGTACGCGGCCGGTGAGCAGACCTAGCAACCTCCATTACAAAGGAAGTTGCGTTACGCGGTCCAACCCGGCGCGCGCCGCTCAGTCGCCGACGTCACGAAGGCTTCGGCTGATACCACGACATCGAGTGCCCATAACTGTTCCCGCATAGATGGTTAGTGCGTATAGGCTAGTAGCCAGACTCAGATCAAATACCAAGATCTCGTTAAGCGTGTTATTCTGTAATAACCACGGACGCCGACCAGGGCCAGGCCCACCTCTCTCCTAGGTGGTCTCAACCTGCCCTGTCGCTCTGCCACAAAGTAACAGTCGGGGGCCTTCAGGAACTCAGGCCCACCTCTACCGGGATGGAGCCACCTGCCCCTTCAGCCCCCAACATCGGAATCACTCGCGGGTAGTCCTACGAGCCGACCCGACTTTAATCACCACAAGTATCATATATTAAGTATAAGTATATACCCGTGATCAACTCCCGAGTGATCACGGCCCGATAGTATAGCATGGCACACGGACAAGAATGTATGGCCACTGATGATAAACTAGCATCCTATACTAAGCATTTAGGATTGCAGGTAAGGTATCAACAATAGTAGCAAGGATAGGCTATGCATCAGAATAGGATTAACGGGAAGTAGTAACATGCTACACTACTCTAATGCAAGCAGTATAGAGAAGAGTAGGTGATATCGGGTGATCAAAGGGGGGGCTTGCCTGGCTGCTCTGGCAAGAGAGAGTGGTCGTCTACACCGTAGTCGTACTGGGTAGCAGCGGCGTCGGTCTCGGTGTCTAGCGAGAGAAGAGGGGGAAGAAACAATAAATATAATGCAAACAAATGCATGACGATGCATGACATGACAAAGCGTGATGCTAGGTGTGCCCTAACACGGTACGAGGTGGTACCAGTGAAGGCGGGAACATCCGGGAAATTACCCCTGGTGTTTCGCGTTTTCGGGCAGAGGAGCCGGAGGGGGAAAGTTGCGTGTTCGCTATGCTAGGGATGCGTGGCGGACGAACGGGCTACGTATCCGGATTCGTCTCGTCGTTCTGAGCAACTTTCATGTTGAAAATAATTTAATCCGAGTTACGGATTAAAAGATATGATTTTCTAAAGATTTTATTAATTTCTGGAATTTAATTAATTATTTAATTTAATTTGATTTGGATTTATGACATCAGCATGATGTCATGCTAACGTCAGCAGTCAACAGAGTTGACTAGTCAACCTGACCAGTGGGTCCCACTGGTCAGTGACACATTTTATTTAAACAGTTTAATTAATCTAATCAGAATTAATTAGGGGTGGGCCCCACTATCATTGAGTGATTAACTAATTAACAGTGGTTAGTTTAATTAGTTATTAGATTAATCTAATTATGATTAATTAGTTTAATTAATTGTTTATATTAAATTAATCAAAATTAATTAAGTTAATAAATTCTTTAATTCTTTAATTAATTAAGTAAGTAATTATTTAATTATTTTTTTATTTATTTATTTCTTTTTTAACCGTTCTGGGGCGTGCGCCCCTAGTGTCAGTGGCACAGCGGCCGTAGCGGGTTACGGGGCAGGTCGGGCGTTGCGGCGCCCGACTGGGCGTTCGCCCAGATCGCCGGGGCGAGGAGGCCCGGGCAGTTTGCAGGCGCGGGTGCCGGCGAGGCCACGGCGGGCCGGGGCCGTGGCGAAGCGGGCGGCCACCGGAGGAGGACGCCGGGGCCGTGGAGGGGTGCGGCCGGACCACCACGGGGCGAGGAGGGAGCGGCGCGGCGGCATCCAGGGCGAGGCCATACGGGCTGCGGTGCGGGCGCGAGAACGCGAGGGGAGGAGAGGCCAGGGGCGGAGCGCGGCAGGGAGTGGCGGGGCTGCAGCGGAGCTCGGTGGCGCGCGGCGCGCTGCTGCGCCGGCAAACGGCGGGGCGGCGAGCGGCACAGCCTCAGCTCGAGGAGCCAGTGGGGCGCGGGCAGCCGAGGCGTGGCAAGGCGCCGGCGCGCGGGCGGGCATGGTTGCCGCGCGCACGGGGACGTGCAAGGGAGGCGCGGAGCAGGGCTGGCGAGGGCACGGGGCGGCCGGCGTGGTGCGGCGCCGTGAGGCCAAGCGGGGACGCGGCCGGGCGAGGGAGAGAGAGGAGGGGCGCGTGCTCACGTCGAGGAGTAGGGCAATGGCAGCGAGTGTCGAGGGGGTGGCGAGGACGAGGCGACAAGGGGGAGGCTGGCCGGCGAGGGGGGGTCCGGCGAGGCGACGGGGCTCCGGGCGGCGGCAGCATTCTCCTCCCGATCCAATCGGGGGAGAGGGGGATAGGGAGATATTTTGAGAGAGGGGGAGTGGGGAGTGTCGGTGGGAGCTGGGGGAGTGGGGGTGGTTATGGGTGCGGGGTGGCTCGGTCCGAGTGGGCCGGCCAGTTGGGCCGAGGCCCAGGTGGGCCAAGGGGGCCTTTTATTTTTTTGTTTTGTTTTCTCTTTTGTATTTCTTTTCTTTTACTTATTTACTTTTCTGTTTTATTCCGTTTTAAATCATTTAGGCATTTTCTAAAAATATGTTTGCTGCACTATAATCACACTCGTAATATTCGGCATCCACCGAGCACTTTTGTTTCAACTTTTAAAAACTTTTGTTGTTTGCCATTTTTTTGAATTGAATTTGAATCGGTTTGAACTAACGAAAGTTTAGCAATAGTAATCGTGTTGACCTGGCACCATTAGCGTGGAATTACTGTAGCTTGATTACCCGGGCGTTACAGAGCTAGTCAAGTAGAGGCATACTAGTGACACTCCGTTTGTTTATGTATTCAGACATGTATCATGTTTCCGGTTAATACAATTCTAGCATGAATAATAAACATTTATCATGAAATAAGGAAATAAATAATAACTTTATTATTGCCTCTAGGGCATATTTCCTTCAGTTATTTGATAAAGGGGATCACATCATTAGAGAATGATGTGATGGACAAGACCCATCCGTTAGCCTAGCATAATGATCGTTTAGTTTTGTTGCTATTGCCTTCTTCATGGCTTATACATATTCCTCTGACTATGAGATTATGAAACTCCTGAATACCGGAGGAACACCTTGTGTGCTATCAAACATCACAACGTAACTGGGTGATTATAAAGATGCACTAGAGGTGTCTTCGAAGGTCTTTCTTGAGTTGGCATAGATCGATATTTGGATTTGTCACTCCAAGTATCGGAGAGGTATCTCTGGGCCCTCTCGGTAATGCACATCACTATAAGCCTTGCAAGAAATGTGACTAGTGAGTTAGTTGCGGGATGATGCATTACAGAACGAGTAAAGAGACTTGCCGGTAACGAGATTGAACTAGGTATGATGATACCGACAATCGAATCTCGGGCAAGTAACATACCGATGACAAAGGGAATGGCGTATGTTCTTATGCGGTTTGATGGATAAAGATCTTCGAAGAATATGTTGGAGCAAATATGAGCATCCAGGTTCCGCTATTTGTTATTGACCGGAGATGTGTCTCGATAATGTCTACATAGTTCTCGAACCCGTAGGGTCCGCACGCTTAATGTTCGATGACGATTTGTATTATGAGTTATGTGTTTTGGTGACCAAAGTTAGTTCGGAGTCTCGGATGAGATCACGGAAATGACGATGAGTCTCAAAATGGTCGAGAGGTAAAGATTCATATATTGGAAGGTTATATTTGGACATCGGAATGGTTTCGATTGATTCGGGTATTTTTTCGGAGTAGCGAGGGGTTACCGGAACCCCCCGGGAAAGTGTTGGGCCAACATGGGCCTAAGGAGAGAGAGGGAAGCCCGCGGGGGGTGGCCGCGCACCCCCCTCCTAGGGAATCCGAATAGGACAAGGAGGAGGGGGTGGCGCCCCCCTTCCCTTTCCCTCTCCCTCTCCTTCCTATTCCCTCCGGTTGAAAAAGGAAAAGGGGGGGGCGAATCCTACTTGGACTGGGAGTCCAAGTAGGACTCCCCCCATGGCGCGCACCTCCTGGCCTCCGGCCTCTCTCCCCCCTCCTTTATATACGTGGGCAGGGGCACCCCAAAGGCACACCAATAGTTCTCTTACCCGTGTGCGGTGCCCCCCTCCATAGTTTACTCCTCCGGTCATAGCATCGTAGTGCTTAGGCGAGGCCCTGCGCGGATCACATCATCATCGCCACGCCATCGTCCTGATGAAACTCACCCTCGACCCTCTACTGGGTCAAGAGTTCGAGGGACATCATCGAGATGAACATGTGCTGAACAAAGAGGTGTCGTGCATTCGGTACTTGGATCGGTTGGATCGTGAAGACGTTCGACTACATCAACCGCGTTAACATAACGCTTCCGCTTTCGGTCTAAGAGGGTATGTGGACACACTCTCCCCTTCTCATCGCTATGCATCTCCTAGATAGATCTTGCGTGATCGTAGGATTTGTTTTGAAATTGCATGCTACGTTCCCCAACAGGTAGTAGCACACGGCCGCTCTCTACGCAGCAACGCAACTGTCGGCCGACTTGCGATTGAGGCGGCTGCGACACGCTCTGCTCGCGTCCCGCCGCGCGCGCTCTACTCTCCCCGCATCCCTCCAGGTGCTCTGCCCTTGTCCCTCCACGCGCGCTGCCAGTGTTTGGGGCCGGCGCATGATCACGCATGTTCGTGTGCATGCGGTTGCGCCGGGCGCGGCGCGACTATGCAGTTACCCGCTGCAAAAACTGCCATGTGGACGCATAGAGAATCCAGGCCGCCTGCCCCCTTTTATTCCCACGGCCATTTACCTTCATCTCTCACGTCACGCGACACAATAAGCACACCCACGAGGACACATACCAGCAGTTCCAATGGCGCTCCCCGTGGCTCCAATGGCCCTCCCAGCGGCCGACGACGACAACGGCGGGCAGTTCACCATGCAACACGTCGTGGACACCCATGTGAGGGGGACGACTCTCTCGGTGGTGTACATGAACGATCCGGTCTCGGTAGAGAGCTCCATCCAAACTATGGAGCGGTTCCTTGCTGAGGACAAGTACCAAGTGGTCGGCTTCGACCACAAGTACACCATGGGTCGTGCTGGGCATGATCAGAAGGTTGTCGTCGCCTAGTTGTGTGTGAGACATGACGTCCTCCTCTACCACTACCACCTCGCCACAAGGCCTTGCGAGCGTTTCTCCTGGTTTATCAATAGCTCCGACTACAGTTTTTCTACAGTGGACACCACCAATGATCAAAAAGCGCTCCAGGTTTCGGGCTTGAAATGCCCGAATCTTGTCAAGATCCAGCACCACTACAAGGTCTGGGGGAGCGACAACAACAAACTGAACTCCCTAGTTGACCTCGCCTCGGCCATCATCGACCCCTACTATGCGAAGATGAAGGAAGACAGCAAGAAGGACAAGAACGCCTGGCATAGTGTTTGGCATGAAAGACTGGATGAACAACACGTCAAGTATGCGGCCAAGGACGCGTACACAAGCTACGAGATGTACAGGCGGATCGTTGGCATGAGGAACTGTCTTCTTCCTACCCTAGACGAGGGATCGAGCCACATAGCAGTGGCGAGAGCGTCACAAGAAGTAGATGACTAGATGATCGTTTCTCCTACTTTAGAATGCATGCAATTGTTTATTGAGGTGTGTGCGAATGATCTGTATAGTCACTTATGTAATTGAATGTTTATTTTAGTTATATATATACATGTTATTCTTCAGTAAACAGAGCAAATCACACGGCTTATTAGCAGCAATCGTCTGTGTTATTATTGGTCTTCGCACGCATTTCTGATTATGGACATGTTTGCCGCGTATCACACACATCTTGTTCAGTTGAACCATTTCCATTGTGTAGCCTAATCACACACAGTTCATCCTAGTGAACTGTATGTTGTATATCGCACACACCTTCATCTGGCTGCCCGTTTCTTTTGTTCCTCCTCATCCCAAATAGTTAATTGAACTAAACCATATGCCCCGCATCGCACACGCAACTAAAATATGAATCGTGTTTGATGCATCCGTCATCGCAAACATTTTGCACCCTTTTGACGGGTTTTTTACACCACCGTTTGCGGTTATGGCATCGCACACAGTTTTGTCAATGGGCCTCTGATCGTAGTGTCGCGTTTGGACCATCCTGCAGGAGTGAATGTTTCTCATAACACTCCTTGGTATGATGACTATGTTAATTATGTTGTTGCTAAATATTTACCACCTAGCTTTACATACCAACAAAAGAAAAAAATTCTTCTATGATTTAAGACATTACTTTTGGGATGTCCCACATATTTATAAAGGAGTAGATGGTATTATTAGATGTTGTGTACCTTAGCATGAACAGGGACAAATCCTATGGAAATGTCACTCGGAAGCTTATGGAGGGCATCATGCGGGAGATAGAACTACTCACAAGGTATTGCAATCTGTGTTTTATTGGCCTACTCTCTTCAAGGATGGCCGTAAGTTCGTCTTATCTTGTGATGAATGTCAAAGAATAGGTAATATCGGTAAGCGTCAAGAAATGCCTATGAATTATTCGCTTTCTGTTGAACCATTTGCTGTTTGGGGATTTGATTACATGGGACCTTTTCCTTCGTCTAATGGGTATACACATATTTTGGTTGCTGTTAATTATGTAACTAAGTGGGTAGAAGCTATTCCAACCAGTAGTGATGATCACAACACCTCTATTAAAATGCTCAAGGAAGTTATTTTCCCAAGGTTTGGAGTCCCTAGATATTTAATGACTGATGGTGGTTCACACTTTATTCATGGTGCTTTCCGTAAAATGCTTGCCAAGTATGATGTTAACCATAGAATTGCATTACCTTATCATCCTCAGTCTTGTGGTAAAGTTGAACTTAGCAATAAAGAAATAAAATTAATTTTGCAAAGACTGTCAATAGGTCCCAGAAGAATTGGTCTAAGAAATTAGATGATGCACTTTGGGCTTATAGAACATCATATAAAAATCCTGTGGGTATGTCTCCTTATACAATTGCTTATGGAAAAGCTTGTCATTTGCCTCTTGAGTAAGAACATAAAGCATATTGGGCAATCAAAGAACTCAACTATGATTTCAAACTTGCTGGTGAAAAGAGGTTACTTGATATTATCTCATTAGATGAATGGAGAACCCAAGCTTATGAAAATGCCAAGTTATTTAAAGAAAAAGTTAAAAGATGGCATGATAAAAGAACCAAAAGCGTGTGTTCAAAGTTGGAGAATATGTTATTTTGTACAACTCTTGTTTCAGATTCTTTGTAGGAAAACTCCTCTCCAAATGGGAAGGACCCTATGTTATCGAGGAGGTTTATCGGTCTGGAGCTATCAAAATAAATAATGTCGAAGGTACTAACCCGAAGGTCGTTAATGGGAAACGAATAAAACATTATATCTTAGGTATGCCCATTAATGTTGAAAGTAATATTATTCAAACTATGACACCGGAAGAACACATAAAAGAGTCCTTCTGGAACACTCCAGAATCGTGAAAAAGAGTAGGTACGTGATGCGGTAAGTAAACGGACTCTGAAAAATCCGCAATTTTTTTTGTCAGTTTTGGAATATAACAAAAATTAGGAAAATAAGAAACAACCAGGAAGGTCACCCTGGTGGGCACAAGACACCGCCCAGGTGGGTTGTGCCCACCTTGGGTGCCTTCCGGACTCTGTTTTTCTACCGTTTGCTTGTTTCCCAAGAGAAAAAATCTTTATATACCCCCCGAACCTATTGACCACCGTATCATGGAGAAATCCTGTATTTTATTTTCCTTGCTATTTTCTTTTAGCTCCCATCTACCATGGACGCTTCAAGCTCCTCCAAGGACAAGTTCTTCAAGAACGTCATCAACCCATATTTGCGGGAGGTGGTGCAACACCCTCAAGTCATCCAGATGCATGAGGGGGTGCTACACATCCATGATGTGCAAGGTCCCAAGGGGACGGGAACCGTGGAGACCAGGCTTGAAGATATGGAGCAGGAGGTCTTCCGGTGCAAGGGGATCATGGAGCGTGGACTCAATGCCAATCACCTTATGATTACGGACTTCACCCATGATCTCAATGTGGACGGCAAATCCATGAAGGACATCGTCTTCACCCTCAACGAGGAAATAAACTTCCTCCAAAGCCAGATCTACGATATCCAAAACCAAGTCTTTGAATATGAGGCGAGGATTAAAGGTATCAGTTTCGATGATAGTTGCAGGACCCGTGAGATTCATTCTTCCTCCTATGATGGTGGAACTCTGCCATGGAAACCCGAGGACAAGATCTCCTCTACTTCATCACCACCACCTTCTTCATCACCAAAAGAAAATTGAGTATCAGGTATGGGCACTCCCCTTCGCTTCTGCCAAGCTTGGGGGAGGTGCCTCGGTATCGTATCACCCCCACTATCTTTGCCTTTACTTATTTTAGTTCGATATTTTGCCTTAGATGAATAAAAGTTTAGTTTGATCCTTTCTTTTCAAGAGTTTGCTTAGTGATCTATCCTTGTAATCATGTGCGAGATATATAGTAAAGTTTAGTTTGAGTTTTTGCTTTCTTTACTTTCATGTTCCAATAAAAAGAAAGGAAATAAATGAAAAAGATCATATGCTAATCTTATGGTAGGTGACGACACCACATAAGGAAAAGTATAAGTAGAAAATTTTATTAGAGATTGACAAACATAGCATTGGTCAATGATGTAACTCATGCAAGAATTAATAAGGGAAGATAAGATTCACATATAAATACAATATCCTGGAAATCTTTTCTGACTGTGAGCCCCCATCAAAATATTATACGCCAAAATTGTTGACGTTGGATAAGGAAGAAAACGTAATGATTTATGTTTGTTCATATTCACATAGAAGTTATATTGTCATAGACCCTTCAACATGTGGTGCTTTCCCCCCATCTTTGCTAGCCAAAAATTCCGCACTAAGTAGAGATACTACTTGTGCATCCAAAAACCCTTAAACCCAAATCTTATTTGCAAGTGTCAATGATACCTACCTAAGGATTAAGTCAGATCCTTCAAGTAAGTTTTCATCGGTGTAATAAGGCAATAAAAATTGCTTCTAAAATTGTAAGCTCATTTAGTGTAAGAGAAAATTGAGCGTTTTAAGAACTTGTGATGGTGGAGAATAAAATCGACAAACTGCATAATAAAGGTTGCCATCACAAGGGGCAATACAACGTGACGTTCTTTTGCACTGAGGGGTTGAGCATACAAACATATAAGCGCATGGCAACCTCCGATTCCCTCTGCGAAGGGCCTATCTTTCACTTTTATGTATTTACTTTTATGCACGAGTCAAAGTTTTTCTCTCTATTCCTTTTATTTTTCTCCTTTGGCAAGCATCATGTGGTGAGGAAAGATCTACGCACATATGTCCATTTTAATATGGGTAGCATGAGTTATTATTGTTGACATCACCCTTGAGGTGAATACGTTGGGAGGTGAAACAATAAGCCCCTATCTTTCTGTGTGTCCGGTTGAAATGTTTCGCTCGTGTGTATGCGGTGAGTGTTAGCAATCATAGAAGAATATATGGTGGTTGAGTATGTGGACTTGCCTAAAGGCTCTGATATGTGACCCTTCCTGAAAAGATGATGAATGATAGTTGCAAAGTTGAGTGAGAAGATAGTTTGTTGGTTTCTAATAGAGTTTATGATTTATACTTCGATAGTGTGATGAATTGTTACTTATTCATGAGAAGTCTATGATAAAAGTTTTATGTTAAAGTATGTTGATGTTATAATAATCTACATGATGCTTCTATGTCCGTATTTTATTTTTATCGACACCTCTCTCTCTATAAGCATGTGGACATGTTTTTCGATTTCGGTTTTCGCTTGAGGACAAGCGAGGTCTAAGCTTGGGGAGTTGATATGTCCATTTTGAATCATGTTTTCCTACTGTTATTTATGATGCTTTTATGCATAATAATGCTTTTTGGAGTAATTCTAATGCCTTTTCTCTCATAATATGCAAGGTACATACAAAGAGGGAGAATTCCGGCAGCTGGAAATCTGGACCTGGAAAAGCTACGGCAGGCCACCTATTCTGTACAACTCCAAATGAGCTGAAACTTTATGGAGATTTTTATGGAATATATGAGGAATATTGGAGCCAATAAGTACTAGAGGGGGCCCATTAGGTGGGCACAACCCACTTGGGCGCGTCAAGAAGCCCAGGAGCGCCCTGGTGGGTTGTGCTCCCCTCGGCCCACCTCCAGTGCTCATCTTCTGGTATACAAGTCATTTTGACCTAGAAAAAATATGGAGAGGACTTTCGGGATGGAGTGCCGCTGTCTCGAGGCGTAACTTGGGCAGGAGCACTTTTGCCCTCCGGCGGAGCGAATCCGCCGGGGGAATTTCCCTCCCGGAGGGGGAAATCATCACCAACAACTCTCCCATCTTGGGGAGGGCAATCTCCATCAACATCTTCAACAACACCATCTCCTCTCAAACCCTAGTTCATCTCTTGTGTTCAATCTTTCTACCGGAACTATAGATTGGTGCATGTGGGTGACTAGTGGTGTTGATTACATCTTGTAGTTGATTACTATATGGTTTATTTGGTCGAAGATTATATGTTAAGATCCATTATGCTATTTAATACCCCTATGATCTTGAGCATTTTTATTACTTCTGAGTAGTTACTTTTGTTCTTGAGCTCACGGGAGAAATCATGTTGCAAGTAATCATGTGAACTTGATATGTGTTTGATATTTTGGTAGTATGTATGTTGTGATTCCCTTAGTGGTGCCATGTGAACGTCGACTACATGACACTTCACCATATTTGGGCCTAAGGGAATGCATTGTGGAGTAGTTATTAGATGATGGGTTGCGAGAGTGATAGAATCTTAAACCCTAGTTTATGCGCTATTCCGTAAGGGACCGATTGGATCCAAAAGTTTAATGCTATGTTTAGGATTTATACTTAATACTTTTCTCGTAGTTGTGAATGGTTATGAGGGGGTTAATCATAAGTAGGAGGTTTTTTCAAGTAATAACAACACCTAAGCACCGGTCCACCCACACATCAAATTATCAAAGTAGCGAACACGAATCGAATCAACATGATGAAAGTGACTTCATGGAATTCCTGTGTACCCTCAAGAACGCTTTGCTTACTATAAGAGACCGTTTGGCCTGTCCTTTGCTTCCAAAGGATTGGGCTACCTTGCTGCACTTCTGTTACTATTATCATTACTTGCTCATTACAAAATATCTTGCTAGCAAACTACTCTATTACTTACAATTTCAGCACTTGCAGACATTACCTTGCTGAAAACCACTTGTCATTTCCTTCTGCTCCTCGTTTGGTTCGACACTCTTACTTATCGAAAAGAGCTACAATTGTTCCCCTATACTTGTGGGTCATCGAGGCTATTTTCTGGTGCCATTGTCGGGGAGTGAAGCGCCTTTGGTAAGTGGGAATTGGTAAGGAAACATTTATATAGTATGCTGAAATTTACTGTCACTTGTTACTATGGAAAACAATCCTTTGAGGGGTTTGTTCGGGGTATCTTTTCACCTTGACCGAAACCACAATTAGCTACCCCTCAACCTACTGCACCTACTGAAAATATTCAATATGAAATTTCTTCGGGTATGATAGAACAACTGCTAGCTAATCCTTATGCAGGAGATGGAACCGAATATCCTAATATGCACTTAATATATGTGGAAGAAATTTGCGGATTGTTTGAGCTTGCAGGTTTACCTGGAGATCAAGTTAATGAGAAGCTTTTCCCTTTATCTTTGAAGGGAAAAGCATTGGCATGGTATAGGCCATGCGATGATATTGGATCTTGGAATTGGAATCGATTGAAATTGAAATTTCACCAAAAAAATTATCATATGCATCTAGTTCATCGTGATCGGAATTACATATATAATTTTTGGCCTCGTGAAGGAGAAAGTATCGCTCTAGCTTGGGGGAGGCTTAATTCAATGTTATATTCATTCCCCAATCATGATCTCTCAGGAGAAATTATTATTCAGAATTTTTATGCTCGGCTTTCTCGTGATGATCAATCCATGCTCGATACTTCTTGTACTAGTTCTTTTATGAAGAAGACTATTGAATTCCGGTGGGATCTTTTGGAAAGAATTAAACGCAACTCTGAAGATTGGGAACTCGATGAAGGTAAAGAGTCCGGTATTAAGCTTAAGTATGATTGTGTTAAATCTTTTTATGAATACCGATGCTTTTTAAAAGTTTAGCACTAAATATGGACTTGACTCTAAGATAGTAGCCTCCTTTTGTGAATCATTTTCTACTCATGTTGATCTCCCTAAAGAGAAGTGGTTTAAATATCACCCACCTATTAAAGAAGAAATTAAAGAACCGAAACTAGCTAAGGAGGAAACTATACTTTATAATGTTGATCCAGTTATTCCTCCTGCTTATATTGAGAAACCACCTTTCCCTGTTAGGATAAAGTAACATGCTAAAGTTTCAACTGTGGTTAATAAAAGTTATATTAGAACACCCAAACCTGATGAACAAATCAAAATTGAACCTAGTGTTGCTATGGTTAAGGATCTCTTGGAAGAAAATGTAGATGCACATGTTATTTACTTCTGCAATGAAGCTACTAGAATTGTCAAACCCGATAGAACGGATAATCATAGACCCGTTGTTGGCATGCCCGTTGTCTCAGTTAAAATAGGACATCACTGTTATCATGGTTTATGTGACATAGGTGCTAGCATGAGTGCTATTCCCTATACCTTATATCAAGAAATTATGAATGCCATAGCACCCGCAGAGATAGAAGACATTGATGTTACTATTAAACTTGCTAATAGAGATACTATATCACCAATTGGGATTGTTAGAGATGTTGAAGTCTTGTGTGGGAAAATGAAAATACCCTACTGACTTTCTTGTTCTTGGTTCCCCACAAGATGACTTTTGTCCCATTATCTTTGGTAGACCTTTCTTGAATGCCTTTAATGCTAAAATTGATTGTGAGAAACAAACTGTCGGTATTAGCTTTGGTTATGAGTCTCATGAGTTTAATTTTTCCAAGTTTAGTAGAAAGCTTCATGAAAAAAGAATTGTCTAGTAAGGATGAAATAATTGGTCTTGCTTCTATTGTTGTGCCTCATACTGATCCTCTAGAACAATATCTGCTAGGCCATGAAAATGATTTACATATGCATGGAAGAAATGAAATAGATAAGATTTTCTTTGAACAACGTCCTCTACTTAAACACAATTTGCCTATTGAAACTCTAGGAGGTCCTCCTCCACCTAAAGGTGATCCTGTGTTTGAATTAAAACAATTGCCGAATACTTTCAAATATGCTTATCTTGATGAGAAGAAGATATATCTTGTTATTATTAGTGCTAACCTTTCAAAACATGAAGAAGAAAGATTACTGAAAGTTTTAAGGAAGCATCGAGGTGCTATTGGATATACTCTTGATGATTTAAAGGGCATTAGTCCCACTCTATGTCAGGACAAGATTAATATGGAACCTGATGCCAAACCCGTTGTTGATCACCAACGTCGGTTAAATCCAAAGATGAAGGAAGTGGTAAGAACGGAAATATTAAAACTTCTAGAAGCAGGTATAATCTATCCTATAGCTGATAGTAGATGGGTGAGTCTTGTTCGTTGTGTCCCTAAGAAAGGAGGTACCACTGTTGTTCCTAATGATAAGAATGAACTTATTCCACAAAGAATTTGTAACATCCCAAATTTTCAATTTGGAATGTTATACATTAGATCATCATTGCATATCATATTTTATTGCTTTTCTGGTTAATCCTAGAAATTCTATGCAACTCAAGGACCCTCGAAGAGAGTTGAGGATTTCGTTATTTTCATATTTGAGTTTTCTCAAATTTTGAAATAGGGATCATTTGATTTTATTTATTTTATCTTCAATTATTTCTATTATCAAAATATGAGAGAGGGAATAAAATGACTTTCCCAAAATAAAGAAATATTGAGGATTTAATAAAAAATCAAATAAGATTTTATTTTGGTTTTATTTTCTATTTTATTTGAATTTAGGAAAAATGGCACATTTTCAAAAATTGCATTTAGAGCCAAAAAATGTTAATCCTGTTCTAAATATTTTATTTAGACGGAGAAAATTTGTTTTGGCATTTTTAGATTTTTATTTATTTTTCTAGATTTTTTTAGGCGCAACGAAATTGTTAAAAAAAACCACGCCCGACTGGGCCAAGGGCCCAGCCGAGCAGGCCGGCCCAGCTAGCCGCCGCCGCCTCCAGCCGGATCGGGACCGGAGTCCCGATCGCCGCTGCCGCCGTGTCCGGGGAGGACACGCCTCCCGAGGCCGACCCCTCCCCCAAGTCGACCTCCCCCGCCCCCTTTATAACCGCCGCCACCCCCCTGCAACCCCACACCGCCGCCCCGCCGCCTGCGCCGCCACCGCCGCCCCGCCGCCGCCACGCCGCTTGCCGTAGCCTTACCGCCCAGAGCCGCCGCCGCACCGCTTGCCGCGCCCGGAGACACCGCCCCGCCGCCTCGCGCAGCCCCGCCGCCCTGCCGGAGCCCCGCCGAAGAGCCGCCGCCGCCGCCGTGGTAGCCGCCGGCCGGTTTTTGAGAAAAAAAACCGATTCATTTTTTTTGAAAACCCTAGTTTCCTTTTTTTAAAATAAATAGATCGGTTTTTTCCGGTTTATTTATTTAGCGAGCGCCTGTTCGTCCGTTTGTTTTAACGAACGCGTTTTTCGTTTAGTTTCTGTTAACGAACATTCGTTCGTTAACTGTTCGTCGTTTTTCTTTTTCTCGGATTAAATCCGCCGTTTTTCTGATCGCGATCTCTGATCCGATGTTCGTTCTAGTTTATCTTTTCGCTCGTTTATCGGAATCAGGCGATTCAAGCGCCTGTAGTTTCATCTCGAAACCCTCTTTCCGTTTAACCAACTCAAACAAGTTTTTGCCACTGTAAAAATTGCCTTAGATCCAGAATAGTAAACGAAACTTGTTTCTTTTGCCGTTTGTCTTTCGTTGCTTCGTTCGTTTTGATTCTTTTTGCCAACCGGAGTTCTTAAGTTGAACTTTGTGGTTAGATCTTTTGTTCGAGTTTTACCTGTGCATTAGTTGAGTACTTATTGTGTGCTTGTTTGTTTGCGATAGAGTACCCGGAGTGCGCCGCTTGCTACTTCGAATCGCTAAGTTTCCCGGATCATCAGCAAGGCAAGTAACACTTTGATCATACCTCCTACTACCCAGTTTTATTGCATTAGATCAATCCTCACACATTGCATGATTAGGATCTAATTAAATTGTGGGTTTGGGGAGTAGTTGAGGTAGAACCTATTACCTGTTTATTATGAAACCTTTGGGAGTTACTCTATGTTTGCTTATTATTGCTATGCTATGCTAGTAGACGTGGATTGGGTGAGTGTATCCATGACAGATGTGAGCTTTGTTAATTAATGGTTTATTTAAGGTGGCAACCTAAACACACATCTGGGTGGATTGAGGCACCTGGGTATTCCAGCGATTGCCTGTTTTCTTTTGGACCGCCACCCAGGCTCAAAGGGATCATGAGATTATTCATACTAGAAACTTCCGTGTGCAGCCACAAGCTACTATGGGCTCTAGCATAGTTGACTAAGTCGTGCGAACTCTTACAGTGGTAGACTAGCAGATGTAGGGGATGTAGGTTGGTACGGTCTACCTATTCGTAAGGTGCTAGCACTTCTGAAAGACTATGTCTCGGTCATCCGTTTCTCAAACACCATGCAGTGCGAGAAAACCAATGGAGGAGATCGAGTCTTGTGGGGAAAAGTGCGCAAACCTCTGCAGAGTGTATAAACTAATCATGGTTAGCCGTGTCCCCGGTTATGGACAATCTTGAGTATCTAGTACCTGGATTATCATGTGAATCTCATCATGTTACTCTAAAGTTAATTGTTGGGTTTTCAATGATGATGCTTAATTGGGATTGAGAATGCTGTCAACCATTCTCAATGTTTAACAACTACCATGATAGTTAAATAAAATTTATTCCTTTGCAGTAGGGAAAAATTGGCTTTACGCAAAACTGTAACCATAGAGCCTTCCACCAGCCATATATGCATATAGAATAGCCATATTCTTGTATTACTCTCTATGTGTTACTTTGCTAGCATAAACCATGTGCTGACCCGTTTCGGGCTGCAACGTTAATGTGGCAGACTTTTTAGACGACGATTAAGGTGCCTTAGGTCGTGGTTCTATACTCAGTGATGCCGCTGGAGTTGATGGACTCACTTATCTTCCAAGCCTTCCACTGTTATCGTTATTAGATGGCCTTAAGCCATATTTATTGTAATAAGATCTCTTTTGAGACACTCGATGTAATAAGTGTTTGATTGCTAGTCTGTTATGAATCCTTCAAGTACTGTGTGGTGTCAGCATTACTGATCCAGGGATGACAGCGGAGCACAGAGATTGGACCGTTTGAGGTCTGGTCGCTACAGAATTGTTACAGGGTATAGAATGGTAATTGACTTTGGAAAATTAAACAAAGCAACTTGAAAAGATCATTACCCCCTGCCTTTTATTGATCAAATGCTAGAAATACTATCTAAGCACACACATTTTTGCTTCCTTCATGTATACTCTGGTTTTTCACAAATACATGTGTTCTCAACCTGATCAAGATAATACCACTTTTACTTGTCCCTTTGGAACTTATGCTTATAGACGTATGCCTTTTGGTTTATGCAATGCATCTGCTACCTTTCAAAGATGTATGACTGCTATATTCTCTGATTTTTGTGAAAAGATTGTTGAGGTTTTCATGGATGACTTCTCCGTTTATGGGAAGTCTTCTGATGATTGTTTAAGCAATCTTGATCGAGTTTTGCAGAGATGTGAACAAATAAGTCTTTTCTTGAATTGGGAGAAGTGCCACTTTATGGTTAATGAAGGTATTGTCTTGGGTCATCAAATTTCTGAAAGAGGTATTGAAGTGGACAAAGCTAAGGTTGATGCAATTTGAGAAAATGCCATGTCCTAAAGATATCAAAGGTATTTGTAGTTTCCTAGGTCATGCTGGTTTCTATAGGAGATTTATCAAAGACTTTTCTAAAATTTCTAGGCCTCTTACAAATCTTTTGCAAAAGGATGTTCCTTTTGTTTTTTATGATGATTGTTTAGAAGCCAACGAAACACTCAAGAAAGCCTTAATTTCCACACCTATTGTTCAACCACCTAATTGTAACTTGCCTTTTGAAATTATGTGTGATGCTAGTGATTATGCTATTGGTGCTGTTCTAGGACAAAGAGTTGATAAGAAATTAAATGTTATTCATTATGCTAGTAAAACTCTAGACAATGTTCAAAGAAATTATGCTACTACTGAAAAAGAATTTCTAGCAGTGGTATTTGCTTGTGATAAATTTAGATCTTACATTCTTGATTCAGAAGTAATAGTTCACACCAATCATGTTGCTATTAAATATCTTATGGAAAAGAAAGATGCTAAACCTAGACTTATTCGATGGGTTCTCTTGCTACAAGAATTTGATTTGCACATCATTGATAGGAAAGGAGCAGAGAATCTCGTAGCTGATAATTTGTCTAGGCTTGAAAATGTGCTTGATGTCCCACTACTAATTGATGATAGTTTTCCTGATGAGCAGTTAGTTGTAGTAAATGTTTCTCATAAAATTCACTGGTATGTTGACTATGCTAATTAAATTATTGCTAAATATTTACCACCTAGCTTTACATACCAACAAAAGAAAAAAATCTTTTATGATTTAAGACATTACTATTGGGATGGCCCACATCTTTATAAAGAAGGAGTAGATGGTATTATTAGACGTTGTGTACCTGAGCATGAACAGGGACAAATCCTACGGAAATGTCACTCTGAAGCTTACGGTGGGCATCATGCGGGAGACAGAACTGCTCACAAGGTATTGCAATCTGAAATTTCACTACAAGAAATATGTCAACTTGTGACCTTCTGTTAGTGACCCTGGAAGAATTGGTCATAGATCTATGACCATTTCAGACCAATTGGTCAAAAGTTGTTCGGGGGCTCCAAAACCTAAACTATAACGACCATTTTGGTCAGAAAGGTCGTAATTTCCTTACACGAAATGGTCATAAAGAAGATAGCACTGGTCTGCTGCCTTATTTCTAGCTGATCATGACCAATATAGATGGTCATAACCTTGTAAATTGTGGTGGGTTTCTATGACTAGGCGCCACCTCATCAGTTTTGCCTATGTGTCATGTCCATGTGGCAGTTTTTGCCCTAGGTTGTGAAGCAACCTATATTTCTGTCATTCCCAAAATTCCCAAAAAAAATCTCATAAATTCTTTGGGTCATATCTTCATCAAATATGTAAAAATCCTTCCTTGGCTAGTTCAAAACTAATTCAACAATATTCATTTTCCTATTCTGTTCACGACAGCACTTTATGAAGGAAGTGCTATTTATATATTCTTGATTGCCCTTGGAATTTTTGGGCACTCTTTCCTATCCAAATCATTACCGCATGACAAAATTCAGCTCCACTTGCCTAGCAAATCTTCCTCGGCAAATTTCCAAAGTTTTTGTCCACCTAGAAGCATTGTGAAGGAAGTACCTTTTTTATATATCGAAATGACATGAAATTTATACAGTTCCTTCATATGCCCAAATTATCACCCTCCTCCAAATTGCAGCTCAGTCAAATCACCTATGTGAGCCCAGGTTCAATTTATATTTTATGGCCAAATTGGCACGTTGCAAAGCAAGTGTTATCCAGACCCCTCCTATTACCCTCAAACTTTTCGGGCACTCTTCCATACCCAAATCATTGCCACATGATAATATTCAGCTCAATTTTCCTAGTAAATCTTTCTCAGGAAATTTTCAAAGTTTCTACCTCGAGAGAAGCTTTGTGAAGTAAGTACTAGCTAGGCTTACCCAAATGATCTGAAAATTTACCAGCGCATGACCATACCTATGTAACTTACCTACACCAATTTTTAGCTCATTTCATTCATCCAATCTCTCTCACTAGTTTTCCCAAGTTTCTGTCCATAGAAGAGAATTGTGAAGGAAGTACCACTTTGGCATTTCCAAATAGTATCCATTTTCTACAGCGGTTTCCTATGCCCAAATAACCATCCTCCACCTAATGCCAGCTCAATCCGTTCATTATTTTGAGCCGAGCTTCAACATTCGTAGTTATGTCTAGTGTGGTAGTTCGCAAAGCAAGTACCACCTAGGCTCCTCCTTTTGAGCTGAAAATTTGTGAATACGGTCTTCTTAGTAACTGATCATCCTCAGCCAAAACTCACGCCCATTAGCCATGTACATTTCCCGTACCGCTAATCAAACACTTGGCTGTTAATTCATGTTTGAGCATCGATCGGTCTCCTCGTGAGAATCTTATATTGTAATTTTCTTCCTAGCACCAACCTGGAAAGTGCCCAACCCACTAGACATGCCTAGGCCGCCCAGAACGCATGGCAACGCCACGGTCACGCGGTGACCACGCGGCGGGCATGCGAGTTTACGCGCTCTAGAGTTGGGGCCCTCGGCCACTGCCCAAACCTCTACGTATCGCCACCAAACCATGTATTTATGATTAAATAGGTCCTTATGTAACTAGAAATGATTTTTGGAAAAAATAAATAGCAAATTATGAGGCAGCTGCAGTTCAAATTTGACCCGCTTCCTGCTGAATCGGTGGAAATTTGTCTTTTTCACGAGAGGTGGATCAAAAAAATTTACACCCAACCATTTTGTCAATTGTGCATTAAATATGACCTAGTATTTTATAAAAATGATTTGGTCCAATTTTGCAACAATTATTTGGTAGTTCCTTCACAAAAAAACCTCCTTTTGGGCACTCGAAAAATGGAAAATGGTTTTTTCGTCCAACGAAAATGAAAACTTCCTTAGGCAACATTGTTTGCCATTCCAATATGCACCCTTGTGCACAATATGAGATCATTTGAACAAACTATGCCATGAATGTGGCCATAAGATTGATCATTTGGCTTGAAAGCCGTTGACCTTCACACATGATAGCTCATTTCTGAGAACACTTTTTTAAAATAATTATCGTATTACAAGTTTATTATTTTTCCCGGAAACTTAATCACATATAATGAGACAATGCGAAGGTTTTCCAATTTTTTGATTTTTTTTTTGAATTTTTTATGCCCGTTTCAAAATGTGGTCAAAACGGCGGGCTTGACCGTTCCTAGGTAGCGGTTGAATCTTGGAATTTTTTTTGGTGTTTCTCTGATTAAATAGATACTTATGTACCTATAAATGATTTTTGGAAAAAATAAAGAGCAAACTACGAGGTAGCTACAGTTCAAATTTGACCCGCTTCCAACTGAATCAGCGGGAATTTGTCTTTTTCACCAGAGGTGGATAAAAACTTTTTACAACCATCATTTTGTTAATTGTGCATTAAATATGGCCTAGTATTTTATAAAAATGATTTGGTCCAATTTTGCAACAAATATTTGGGAGGTCCTTCACAAAAAAACTCATTTCGGGCACTCGAAAAATGGAAAATAAATTTTCCGTGCAAAGAAAATGAAAACTCCCTTAGGCAACATTGTTTGGAATTCCAAGATGCACCCTTGTGCACAATATGAGATCATTTGAACAAACTATGCCATGAATGTGGCCATAAGATTGATCATTTGGCTTAAAAGCCATGAATCTTCACACTTGATAGCTGATTTCTGAGAACACTTTTTTAAAATAATTACTGTATTACAAGTTTATTATTTTTCCTGTAAACTTGGTCACCTATAATGACACAATGCGAAGGTTTTCCAATTTTTTTGATTTTTTTGAATTTTTTATGCCCGTTTCAAAATGCGGTCAAAACGGCGGGCTTGACCGTTCCTAGCTAGTGGTTGAATCTTGGAATTTTTTTGGTGTTTATCTGATTAAATAGATACTTATGTACCTAGAAATGATTTTTGGAAAAAATAAAGAGCAAGCTATGAGGCAGCTGCAATTCAAATTTGACCCGCTTCGAGCTGAATCAGCGGGAATTTGTCTTTTTCACCAGAAGTGGATCAAATATTTTGAAACCCAACCATTTGGTCAATTGTGCATTAAATATGGCCTAGTTTTTTATAAAAATGATTTGGTACAATTTTGCAACAAATATTTGGTAGGTCCTTCACAAATTAAACTCATTTCGGGCACTTGAAAAATGGAAAACGAATTTTCCGTGCAAAGAAAATGAAAACTCCCTTAGGCAACATTGTTTGCCATTCCAATATGCACCCTTGTGCACAATATGAGATCATTTGAACAAACTATGCCATGAATGTGGCCATAAGATTGATCATCTAACTTGAAAGGCATTGATCTCCACACGTGATTGCTCGTTTCTGAGAACACTTTTTTTAAAATAATTGCCGTATTACAAGTTTATTATTTTTGCTGGTAACTTGGCCACATATAACGACACAATGCGAAGGTTTTCCAATTTTTTGATTTTTTTTGAATTTTTTATGCCCGTTTCAAAATGCGGTCGAAACGGCGGGCTTGACCGTTCTTAGCTAGTGGTTGAATCTTGGAAAACTTTTGATGTTTCTATAATTAAATAGATACTTATTTACCTAGAAATGATTTTTGAAAAAAATAAAGAGCAAACTATGAGGCAGATGTAGTTCAAACTTGACCCGCTTCCAACTGAATCGGCGGAAATTTGTCTTTTTCACGAGTGGTGGATCAAAACTTTTGACACCCAACTATTTGGTCTATTGTGCATTAAACATTGCCTAATATTTTAGAAAAATGATTTGGTCCAATTTTGTAATAGATGTATGGTAGGTCCTTCACAAAAAAATCATTTCGGGCACTCGAAAAATAGAAAACGGGTATTTTTTGGAATGAAAATGAAAACTCCCCAGATCAACATTGTTTGTCATCACAAGATACACACATGTGCACAATATTATTTCATTTTAACAAACTATAAGTGGTTAATATGTTGAATGTTTGCCCTAAATAAGAGGATAAAAACTATAAGAGAAACATAGGCTGAATTCTGATTGGTGGAATCCGTTGTGGCATGGATCGATGACGTGGCAAACATCCGTCCATCCATCCATCCATACATCAATCCATCCGTCGATCCAATCCAGTGCAGCCTCTCTCTCACACGCGCGTGAACCCTAGCCGATCCAGATCCCTCCCCGCCCCCACTCCTCTCCCCGATCCAGATCCCTCCGCCGCCGCCCCGTCCTCCCCTTCCTTCCGCCGCCCACCTCTCCCCTCGCCTCTGCCACCCACCTCTCCCCTCGCCACCGGCCTGCACCCTCCCCCCCCCCCCCCCCCCCCCCCCCCCCCCCCCCCGCCCCGCATCATCGCTCCCGCCTTCCACCCCCCCGTGCCATTCACAGCACCACCGCCACCAACCGCCCCTGTCTCCCTCACCTCACCGCCGGCCCCCACCTTCTCTTCCCCGCCCTTCCACTCCCTCGCGTCGCAGCGACAGTTCCACTCCCTCGCCATGGGTAAATTGATCATCGAATTACTGCTGCTTCATCTCCTGATCTGAGTGATGATTGTTTTTTGCTGATCAATTTTGCTCTTTCTATGTGGTCTAGAGGATCGAGAGGCTCGTCGCCCGGGTCGCCCTCCAGAGCGACGATGTCGAGCTCGTCGCCATCAACGACCCCTTCATCACCATCGAGTACATGGTATGCCCCTCGATCTACGGTTTTCACCCGCTCCGATAGCCAAATCTGGTGGTCTGAAAGGTTTTAGAGTGGTTTTACCTGTGATTTATTCTGTTAGCATACCTGATGCTTGTGTTGTTCTGCCAGCGTTCTATGAGGTATAAGAGTTCGCCTAATTTTGGAGTGGTCTCTAACTTGTTAAGAGTTCAGGCCTGATTTTGCTAGTAGTATTAGCCGGCTTGGAATTGATGGTGTTAGATAGCACTCCAGTGTTACCTGACTTTGAAATAGGTAGATGGCGGCTTGTATTGATTTCGTCCTTGCCTGCTGGACGAACTGGGATGTTCTGCAGCCAGCTGCATTTGGTGGTGCAGTGCACACACTGAAGATACTGAATTCAATGCTTGTTAACTGAATATAGCCTCTTGTTCTGCAACCTGCCTGACTAACTCACACTGTTAGGATTGACAGCGCTGGCGTGGAGTTCCCGGGCTTACAAAAATAGAGTTCAGTGGTGAACTACCAATGGAAATTTCAGTAGTAAAAGCTAGGACTCTAAATTTCAAATTTCCATAGTACATCAGTAGGAACTTGGGTTCTGTATGTTCAGATAGCTATTATGCAAATGTGCACCCTTATTTCAAGTATTTCCGGACGTAGGGAGTGGGTGCTGGCGGCGCCTCGTCCCAGCTGATGCAACTCTCTTTTTGAGTCGCTCGACTCGTATATATCGACTAGTCCATCCACGGCTCGACTCGTAACTTCTATTTCTAGAGGCTTGTATATGTATGGTCCTGATTAATGTCACTCCAATTAAGGAAGCCTTATAGTACATATGTTTGCACTGAACAAGTGTATTTATGGTTCAGAATGGAAAACAATCAAACAAGTTATTGTTTTCCTCCTTAGCATGCATCTAGTCTTTGGGGAATATTTGTTCTGAAGTCATTACTGCACTATATTTAGCTATGCCATCCCAATGCTTGAGTCCTGATAACATCCAAGAACAGTATTTGGGACTAGCTTGCATTTATGCTTCTTAAAATGGAAAACTGTGCTACTTAACTTTTTACCTGATGTGACTAGCTTCCTACTTATCAGTTTTTGCCTTGTTAATAACTAGAAAACCTTTATGCTAATATATAGTAGGATTATTAATTAGCTCATGTTAGTTGGTATTGTTGTTGTACAAGCGGGGCCCTCTCTCCTAGAGATATAATTCTGGGTGCAGGTTCATCATAGTTTTAGTGCAAATATTTGCATCAGATGGATGCATGGAGTGTTCCTTTCTTCCTTATAAAGCTAGCCTACTATATTGAAATTAACACACTTTTGCATGCATGATGATGCAAATTGTAGGCACACCGAGGCTGCTGGCGGATGCTTCTTCAGGGGCAAAGAAGAAATCTTCAAGAAGAAGGTGCCCGAAGCTGATGCCGCGGCAAGTGACTGATGTTTACATGTTGGGTCACGATGAAAATCATTTGTTGTTGCAGAAAGTTATAGGTAAGCAGCCAACTTGTTTGTACCATCCACTTTATAGCTGGACTATCCGTTTAATTTATAAATGGTTACCTATTGTTGCTGCTGTAGGAGCAACATTCCTGATGGCAACGGGTACGTGATGAAGTTCATAAACGTATGATAAGAACTGAGAACTCAGAGAACTTCAAGGACAAGATCAACAAGGTGACCGGTGTTATGGCGGCTGTGTACGGTGGTGACCCCAGCCGCAGGACTCCCCTGGCCATCTGCATCTGCCCTACCAGGGAGATTGCGTAGCAGGTCCCTCTCTCATCTCATCTAGTTACTGAATACTCCTCTGACTGCTATTTTTCACCTGTAATATGATTATTAATGTACCCAAATGTTAATTGGACCTCCTGTCTAGTATAGGACAAGTCAGTGAATGCTAGTATGTGTTTTACTAAATTCATCAGATAGTTAACTCACCGTGAGATGTCCACTCTTGTTTTGTTAATTCATCAGATAGCAGGAAATTCTGCCCTGCTTTGTTGAACTGTTTCTGACCATGCTTGCCCGCATTGCGTGTTCTGTGCAGGTGTTGATGCAGGCAGATATGTTCCTGACCAAGCTGACCAGCATGTGCAAGAGGAGCACGGAGAAGGGCTCTATGTGGGTCACCATGAAGCGATGTGAGAGACCCCCTACCCTTACAGCTGGTTCGTGTGGTGTGGGTTGTAGATTTGATGGGTTCAACAACTCTGATGTGACGAGTTGTTCGATGTGCGCAGTGTCGATGAAGTGTCAGGCTAGGTTGAATAAGATGGCGAGTAAGGGGAAGCCTGTTGAGTACCAGTGCCTGGTCTGTGCCACCGATGGCAAGAGGAACATCTCCACCTCGGTATTATTCACTTTCTTTCTGCTGCTGGTTCGGCATTATGTCTGCTGGATGTGTTTTGCCTTAATTCTGTGCCTGATGGTAATCAGGTTGCCGTTATTTAGCCCCCTTGTGTGCTATGATTTGAATTATAGATCAAACATTTGCATATTTCCTTCGTGTATCTGCTGTATGAACTGAAACAACTCCAGTTTGCACACATGCTAAATAGAATTTTTGTTGGTTGTTACTTCTAATTGAGGACTGTTTGTTGGTGTTGAGAAATCGATAGGTAGGTTGGTAAATATAATGGAAGAACTTATATTAGATTTTTGTTGGTTCCAGAATGTCTGTTTCATGGTCTTTTCTGATAATGGAAGAACTTATATTAATCTGCTGGTTGTTGGTTTCTATGTACTCCCTCCTTAATTCAAAGCCGAGACACTTATTTTTGATCGGAGGGAGTACATGCTTGTAATAGCCTTGAACTAGTAAGAACATTTTAGTCACTCCATGCTAGTTAGTGTTAGTCACTCCATGAACACATACTGGTTAGTGTTAGTCATACTATTTATGTACATCTCATTTGCTGTCAATTCTTGCTTATAAGTTATTGGATCCCTCATTGGCTACTGTTTGATGTTCTGTACAGATTCTTATTCTTATATGTTCATTCTTGTTTTTTGCACAGGTGAAGTGCAAATCCAAGTTTGAAGCTGTGAAGCATATCAACAAAGACTAGCATATTATGTGTTGCTAATGTAGGCAGTAGTAGGCTTATCTGGGCTGTAGTATACTGTAATGTTTTTAATAGACTAATGCCGTGTTGTTTTGGACGAATTTCATTTGCTATTTGGATTGTTTGAAATAATGATTGTGTATTGAATACCTGTCAAATGGAAACCTGACAAGGGGGTCCAAGTTATAATAGTTGTTTGACAGATTTTGAAATTTTTGATGTGTGGGATCAATTTTGTGATAAGCATGACAAGTGGGACCAATCTGATTGGTGGGACTAGTGGCAAAAAAGGACGAAAATAAAATATCAATAGACTATAAAAGGCTACATCTTAGAAAAAAGGCCGAATTAATGGCCCAAGCCCATGTAGCTAGCAAAAATTAACAAGAAAAAAATAAAGTAAAAAGGCCGAATTGTTGGGCTAGGCCCATGTAGAAAATCGAATTGGACCGGGCTGAATCTTGTGCCACATCAGATTGCCACGCTGGATGCCTACGTGGCCTGGGGAGGTTGCTAGTGACCAAAACGCCACAGTAGACGTATTTTGGTCATAAACGTCTACGACCATTCCAGAAGAAAGGTCGCTATAGTCAGTTTATGACTGCCAGCTTTTGACCTTATGTTTTTGGTCACAAAAAGGTCACAAATTGAAAACAGTGACCATTCAGTGACCAATAGTGCTGGTCTCACAAGTTGACATATTTCTTGTAGTGTTTATTGGCCTACTCTCTTCAAGGATGCTCGTAAGTTCGTCTTATATTGTGATGAATGTCAAAGAATAGGTAATATTGGTAAGCGTCAAGAAATGCCTATGAATTAATCACTTGCTGCCGAATCATTTGATGTTTGGGGATTTGATTACATGGGACCTTTTCCATCCTCTAATCGGTATACACATATTTTGGTTGTTGTTGATTATGTTACTAAGTGGGTACAAGCTATTCCAACTAGTAGTGCTGATCACAACACCTCTATTAAAATGCTTATGGAAGTTATTTTCCCAAGGTTTGGAGTTCCTAGATATTTAATGACAGATGGAGGTTCACACTTTATTCATGGTGCTTTCCGTAAAATGCTTGCCAAGTATGATGTTAACCATAGAATTGCATCACCCTACCATCCTTAGTCTAGTGGTCAAGTTGAACTTAGCAATAGAGAAATAAAATTAATTTGGCGAAAGACAGTCAATAGGCCCCGGAAGAATTGGACTAAGAAATTAGATGATGCACTTTGGGCTTATAGAACAGCATATAAAAATCCTATGGGTATGTCTCCTTATAAATTGGTTTATGGAAAAGCTTTTCATTTGCCTCTTGAGTTAGAACATAAAGCATATTAGGAAGTTAAAGAGGTCAACTATGATTTCAAACTTGCCGGTGAAAAGAGGTTGTTTGACATTAGCTCTTTAGATGAATGGAGAACCCAAGCTTATGAAAATGCCAAGTTATTTAAAGAAAATGTTAAAAGATGGCATGATAAAATAATCCAAAAGCGTGAGTTTAAAGTTGGAGAATATGTTCTTTTGTACAACTCTCGTTTCAGATTCTTTGCAGGAAAACTCCTCTCTAAATGGGAAGGACCCAATGTTATCGAGGAGGTTTATCAGTCTGGAGCTATCAAAATAAATAATGCCGAAGGTACTAACCCGAATTTTGTTAATGGGCAACGAATAAAACATTATATCTCAGGTAATCCCATTAATGTTGAAAGTAATATTATCCAAACTATGACACCGGAAGAACACATAAAAGAGACCTTCCAGAACACTCCAGAATCGTTAAAAAGAGGAGGTACGTGATACGACAAGTAAACAGACTCTGAAAAATCCGCAAAAATATTTTCTATCAGTTTTGGAGTATAACAAAAATTAGGAAAATAAGGAACTTTCAGGAACTGCACCCTGGTGGGCACAAGACACTAGGGAAAGCCTTTCTAGACGCGCCCAGGTGGCTTGTGCCCACCTCGGGTACCTTCCGGACTCCATTTTTCTACAACTTGCTTGTTTCCCAAGATAAAAAAAATCTTTATATACCCCCCCCCCCCGAACCTATTGACCACCGTATTGCAGAGAAATCCTCTATTTTCTTCTCCTGCTGTTTTCCTGATAGATCTGAAAATATGTCATCCCAAGACTCTGAGGGTGAGAGCTATAACCCCAAGTCCTATGGGGATGTGGAGCATTATGGCTGGACCTCGGAGGAAGAGGGAGACTATTATCCTAGGGAGAAGGAGGAGACAAGCTCAGATGAGGATGAAACCTCGTTCCCTCAACCTGGGGACATGCATGTGGAATTCAAGAAGTTAAGCCTCCCCAACAAAGCAAAGAGGCCTAAGGTTCAGTTTATACCCTTCCGCCTTTTACAGGAAAATAAGCAAGATTTATGAAAAAGGTATTGGAGCTTGAGCAGGAGATCAGTGAACTGAAAGAGGAAAATTCCATCCTCAAGCGTAAGCTAAGGAAGAAGGACAAGATCTCTACTTCATCACCACCACCTTCTTCATCACCAAAAGAAAATTGAGTATCGGGTATGGGCACTACCCTTGGCTTTAGCCAAGCTTGGGGGAGGTGCCCCGGTATCATATCACCCCCACTATATTTTGCATTTAATTACTTTAGTTTGATCCATAGTTATCATATGCTTTATATAAATAAAAGTTTAGTTTGATCCTTTCTTTTCGAGAGTTTGCTTAGTGATCTATCCTTGTAATCATGTGCGAGATACATAATAAATTTTTAGTTTGAGTTTTTTCTTTCTTTATTTTCATGTTCCAATAAAAATAAAGGAAATAAATGAATAAGATCATATGCTAATCTTATGGTCGGTGATGACACCACATAAGGAAAAGTATAAGTAGAAAATTTTATTAGAGATTGACAAACATAGCATTGGTCAATGATGCAACTCATGAAAGAATTAATAAGGGAAGAGAACATTCACATATAAATACAGTATCCTGGAAATCTTTTGTTATTGTGAGCCCCCATCAAAATATTATATGCCAAAATTGTTGATATTGGACAAGGAAGACAACTTAATGATTTATGTTTGTTCATATTCACACAGAAGTTATATTGTCATAGATCCTTCAACATGTGGTGCTCGCCCCCCATCTTTGCTAGTAAAAAATTCTGCACTAAGTAGAGATACTACTTGTGCATCCAAAAACCCTTAAACCCAAATCTTATTTTCAAATGTCCACAATACCTACCTAAGTATTGAGTCAGATCCTTCAAGTAAGTTGTCATCGGTGCAATAAGGCAATAAAAATTGCTTCTAAAAGTGCGAGATCAGTTAGTGTAAGAGAAAATTGAGCATTGTACGAACTTGTGATGGTGAAGAAGAAAAGCGACATACTGCATAATAAAGGTTACCATCACAAAGGGCAATACAATGTGACATTCTTTTGCACTAAGGGGTTGAGCATACAAACAAATAAGCGCATGGTAACCTCTCCTTCCCTCTGCGAAGGGCCTATCTTTTACTTTTATGTATTTACTTTTATGCAAGAGTCAAAGTTTTTATCTCTATTCCTTTTTATTTTTCTCCTTTGGCAAGCATCATGTGTTGAGGAAAGATCTAGGCACATATGTCCAGTTGAATATGGGTGGCATAATTTATTATTGTTGACATCACCCTTGAGGCGAATACGTTGGGAGGCGAAACTATAAGCCCCTATCTTTCTATGTGTTCGGTTGAAACGTTTTTCTCATGTGTATGCAGTGAGTGTTACAAATTATAGAAGACTAAATGATGGTTGAGTATGTGGACTTTCCTAAAGGCTCTGATACATGACCCTTCCTGAGAAGATGATGAATTGTAGTTGCAAAGTTGACTGAGAATATAGTTTGTTGGTTTCTAATAGATTTTATGCTTTATCCTTCGATAGTGTGATGAATTGTTACTTATTCATGAGAGGTCTATGATAAAAGTTCTATGATAAATTTTTTATGTCAAAGTTTGTTGCTGTTATAATAATTCACATGATGCTTCTATGTCAGTATTTTGTTTTTATCTACACCCCTCTCTCTCTCTCTAAGCATGTGGATATGTTTTTCGATTTTGGTTTTCGCTTGAGGACAAGCAAGGTCTAAGCTTGGGGTAGTTGATACGTCCATTTTGCATCATGTTTTCCTACTATTATTTATGATGTATTTATGCATAATAATGCTTTTTGGATTAATTCTAATGCCTTTTCTCTCATAATATGCAAGGTACACACAAAGAGGGAGAATTCCGGCACCTGGAAATCTGGACCTGGAAAAGCTACGTCAGGCTACCTATTCTGCACAACTCCAAACAAGCTGAAACTTTACGGAAATTTTTTATGGAATATATGAGGAATATTGGAGCCAATAAGCACCAGAGGGCGCCCACCAGGTGGGCACAACCCACTTGGGCGTGCCAGGGAGCCCAATCGTGCCACGGTGGGTTGTGCTCACCCAGTCCCACCTCTGGTGCCCATCTTTTGGTATATAAGTCATTTTCACCTAGAAAAAATAAGGAGAGGACTTTTGGGATGGAGCGCCGCCGTCTCGAGGCGGAACTTGGGCATGAGCACTTTTTCCCTCCGGCAGAGCGATTCCGCTGGGGGAACTACCCTCCGAGAGGGGGAAATCGTCGTCATCATCATCACCAACAAATCTCCCATCTTGGGGAGGGCAATCTCCATCAACATCTTCAACCACACCATCTCATCTCAAACTCTAGTTCATCTCTTGTGTTCAATCTTTGTACCGGAACTATAGATTGGTGCTTGTGGGTGACTAGTAGTGTTGATGACATCTTGTAGTTGATTACTATATGGTTTATTTTGTGGAAGATTATATGTTCAGATCCATTATGCTATTTAATACCCCTCTGATCTTGAGCGTGTTTATTACTTGTGAGTAGTTACTTTTGTTCTTGAGTTCATGGGAGAAATCATGTTGCAAGTAATCATGTGATCTTGATATGTGTTCGATATTTTGATAGTATGTATGTTGTGATTCCCTTAGTGGTGTCATGTGAACGTTGACTACATGATACTTTACCATATTTGGGCCTGAGGGAGTGCATTGTGGAGTAGATATTAGATGATGGGTTGTGAGAGTGACAGAAGCTTAAACCCTAGTTTATGTGCTATTCCGTAAGGGAACGATTGGATCCAAAAGTTGAATGATATGGTTAGGATTTATCCTTAATACTTTTATTATAGTTGCGGATGCTTGCGAGGGGGTTAATCATATGTAGGAGGTTTGTTCAAGTAAGAACAACACCTAAGCACCGGTTCACCCACATATCAAATTATCAAAATAGCAAACACGAATTGAATCAACATGATGAAAGTGACTACATTAAATTCCTGTGTACCCGCAAGAACGCTTTGCTTAATATAAGAGACCATTTTGGCCCATCATTTGCCTCAAAAGGATTGGGCTACCTTGCTGCACTTTTGTTACTATTATCATTAGTTGCTCGTTACAAAATATCTTGCTATCAAACTACTCTGTACTTACAATTTCAGCACTTGCAGACATTACCTTGCTGAAAACCACTTGTCATTTCCTTCTACTCCTCGTTGGGTTCGACACTCTTACTTATCGAAAAGAGCTACAATTGATCCACTATACTTGTGGGTCATCATGTACCCCAGGGGCGCACGATGCTCGGTGTTGTCCGTCATGAGGACCTCAGCAGTTGACTCATCGCTCTCGCACTCGGACCTGTCAGAGGAGACGTCGAGGAGACCATCAGAGAGGTCGACGGCGGGCTCATCGGACTCGAGAGCCGACACGTGGTCTGTCGTGGCATGAAGGCCACGGCATGCCTGATGCAGCACTGCAACCGTGAGCTTCCGGAGCTGAAGGTTGTTGGAGAAGGTGAGGGACCACTCGGTATGGACCTGAAGGCTGTCGGAGAAGGACTCCATACGATGATGTGAGGAAGTGTGATGCACCGCGGACGGGCAGTGCCTCCACGTCTAGCGGGGCCTCGAGAAGCCATGCTGAGTCATTGGCGATGAAGTTGAGCGTCCCGAAATGGATTTCGCTGCCGACTAACATGATGATGATGAAACTCCACCTGCGCCGTGAAACTTTGCTAGACGCCTGGCCCCAAGGTGGGTGTCAACTGTCGGGGTTACGATCCTGACAATGAGTACTGGGGGTACGAAAGAGGGGTGAAGCCTAGATACAACGTGGGTGTAACACTCGGTGTTTAGCGAGTTTAGACCCCTCTCGGAGGAGGTAATATCTCTACGTTTGTGCCCGGGGGCTTGGTTTTCGTAAGGGGTATGATTACAGTGATTGCTTAACCCCACCACAAGAGGAGTGCGGCTTATATAGAGTGCGCTGCAACCTCCATCGCTCCCATGTCGTTGGGGCACTTAATGCTCATAACTACGATAGTTATAGGTGTAAAACGCTACAACTACAACAGTTACAGGTAATGGTAGCTATGAGTCTACTTTAAGGATTCATCTACCATTGAAGCTCCCACGTCGTCCCTTCACCTCCCTTGTCCGAATGATGGTGGTCATGTCGACTGAAAAGTGGTCGCCGAGTGACGTCGAGGTGTCCAAGTGGACCTCCTGGTATACGCATCCAAATGCGAGTGTGGTCTTGAAACCTACCAATGATGGTGTGGGCCCTAGGTGGACCCCATATGACGGGTCCTTGACCCTACCTATAGTAGCCGACCTAATCGGCCACCGCCATACGTCGACCTCACCGGGGATGATGACGATGTGTAGAACTATGGCTACAGAAGATGACGGCGGCCGCGACGGCGACATGCCTTATATAGTTTTTTTTAAGTTTTAGATTATATTAATGTGTTGAACTTGACTACTGTGGATGTTTAATGTTTATATTAATGTTTTAAATTATTTGCAATATTTATTTGGTTTTTGGGGATAGAATTTCAAGTCCAAAAAACAGATAGTTTGAGATACGGCGGGCGCGTTGGGGGCATCGACGGCCACATGACCACAAGCGGGCGAGCGTGTCTGATAACCCATAAGTATAGGGGATCGCAACAGTTTTCGAGGATAGAGTATTCAATCCAAATTTATTGATTCGACACAAGGGGAGCCAAACAATATTATCAAGTATTACTAGCTGAGTTGTCAATTCAACCACACCTAGAAACTTAATATATGCGGCAAAGTATTTAGTAGCAAAGTATAATATGATAGTAGTGGTAACGGTGACAAAAGTAACGGTAGCAGTTTTTGTTTTATAGTGATTGTAACAGTAGCAACGAAAAAGTAAATAAGCTAAGAACAGTATATGAAAAGCTTGTAGGCCATGGATCAGTGATGAATAATTATGTCAGATGCGATTCCTCATGCAATAGTTATAACATTGGGTGACACAGAACTAGCTCCAGTTCATCAATGTAATGTAGGCATGTATTCCAAATATACTCATACGTGCTTATGGAAAAGAACTTGCATTACATCTTTTGTCCTACCCTCCCATGGCAGCGGGGTCCTATTGGAAACTAAGGGATATTAAGGCCTCCTTTTAATAGAGTACCAGACCAAAGCATTAACACATAGTGAATACATGAACTCCTCAAACTACGGTCATCACCGGTAAGTATCCCGATTATTGTCACTTTGGGGTAAACGGATCATAACACATAATAGGTGACTAGAATTGCAAGATAGGATCAAGAACTCACATATATTCATGAAAACATAATAGGTTCAGATCTGAAATCATGGCACTCGGGACCTAGTGACAAGCATTAAGCACAGCAAAGTCATAGCAACATCAATCTCAGAACATAATGGACACTAGGGATCAAACCCTAACAAAACTAACTCGATTACATGATAAATCTCATCCAACCCATCACCGTCCAACAAGCCTACGATGGAATTACTCACGCACGACAATGAGTATCATGAAATTGGTGATGGAGGAAGGTTGATGATGACGATGGAGATGGATTCCCCTCTCCAGAGCCCCGAACGGACTCCAGATCAGCCCTCTAGAGAGAGTTTAGGGCTTGGCGGTGGCTCCATATCGTAAAACATGATGAATCCTTCTCTTTGATTTTTTCTCCCCGAACACGAATATATGGAGTTAGAGTTGAGGTCGGTGGAGCACCAGGGGGCCCATGAGGCAGGGGGCGCACCCAGGGGGGTAGGTGTGCCCTCACCCTCGTGGATAGGGTGTGGGCCCCCTGGCCTTGATTCTTTCGCCAGTATTTTTAATATATTCTAAAAATATTCTCCGTTGATTTTCAAGTCATTCCGAGAACTTTTATTTCTGCACAAAAATAACACCATGGCAATTCTGCTGAAAACATCGTCAATCCGGGTTGGTTCCATTCAAATCATGCAAGTTAGAGTCCAAAACAAGGGCAAAAGTGTTTGGAAAAGTAGATACGTTGGAGACACTCCCCCAAGCTTAAACATTTACTTGTCCTCAAGCAATTCAGTTGACAAATTGAAAGCGATAAAGAAAAACTTTTACAAACTCTGTTTGCTCTTGTTGTTGTAAATATGTAAATCCAGCATTCAAGTTTTCAGCAAAGATTATGAACTAAACATATTCATGATAACATTTAGGTCTCATGTTTACTCATATCAATGGCATAATCAACTAGCGAGCAATAATAATAAATCTCAGATGACAACACTTTCTCAAAACAATCATAATATCATATAACAAGATGGTATCTCGCTAGCCCTTTATGAGACCGCAAAACATAAATGCAGAGCAGCCCTGAAGATCAAGGGCTGACTGGAAATTGTAATTCATGGTAAAAGAGATACAGTCACAGTCATACTCAATGTAAACTAATAGTAATGCATGCAAATGACAGCAGTGGTCTCCCAACTGGTGCTTTTTAATAAGAGGATGATGACTCGACATAAAAGTAAATGGATAGGCCCTTCGCAGAGGGAAGCAGGGATTTGTAGAGGTGCCAGAGCTCAGTTTTGAAATAGAGATGACTAATATTTTGAGCGGTATACTTTCATTGTCAACATAACAACCAAGAGATCTCGACATCTTCCATGCTACACACATTATAGGCGGTTCCCAAGCAGAATGGTAAAGTTTATACTCCCCCACCACCAACAAGCATCGATCCATGGCTTGCCCGAAACAACGGGTGCCTGCAACTAACAATAATCCTGGAGGAGTTTTGTTTGCAATTATTTTGATTTGATTTGAGCATGGGACTGGGCATCCCGGTGACCAGCCATATTCTCATGAGTGAGGAGCAGAGTCCACCCCTCTTGAGAACAACCCGCCTAGCATGGAAGATACAGACAGGCCTAGTTGATACATGAGCTATTCAAGCATACAAAATAGAATTTTATTTGAAGGTTTAGAGTTTGGCACATACAAATTTACTTGGAACGGCAGGTAGATACCGCATATAGGAAGGTATGGTGGACTCATATGGAACAACTTTTGGGGTTTATGGAGTTGGATGCACAAGCAGTATTCCCGCTTAGTACAAGTGAAGGCTAGAAAGAGACTGGGAAGCGGCCAGCTAGAGAGCGACAACAATCATGAACATGCATTAAAATTAATCAACACTGAATGCAAGCATGAGTAGGATATAATTCACCATGAACATAAATATTGTGGAGGCTATGTTGATTTTGTTTCAACTACATGCGTGAACATGTGCCAAGTTAAGCCACTCGAATCGTTCAAAGGAGGATACCACCCTATCATACCACATCACAACCATTTTAATAGCATGTTGGCACGCAAGGTAAACCATTATAAACTCCTAGATAATTAAGCATGGCATAAGCAACTATAATCTCTAATTGTCATTGCAAACATGTTTCATTCATAATAGGCTGAATCAGGAACGATGAACTAATCATATTTACAAAAACAAGAGAGGTCGAGTTCATACCAGCTTTTCTCATCTCAATCAGTTCATCATATATCGTCATTATTGCCTTTCACTTCCACGGCCAAACGGTGTGGATAATAATAATAGTGCACGTGCATTGGACTAAGATGGAATCTGCAAGCATTCAATTCAAGGGAGAAGACAAAGTAATATGGGCTCTCTGTTAGATCAACAATTATGCATAAGAGAGCCACTCAACATTTTCATCATGTTCTTCTCCTCTCGACCCCCAAAGAAAAGAAAGAAATAAAACTATTTACACGGGAAAGCTCCCAACAAGCAAAAGAAGAACGAGAAATCTTTTTGGGTTTTTCTTTTTAATTACTACTAGAGACATGGAAAGTAAACTAGCTAAAAGCTACAACTAATTTTTTGGGTTTTTATTAAGGTTTTTCAAACACACAAGAAGAAAGCTTAAAAAGAAAAGAAACTAGCATGGATGATACAATGAAAGAGTATGAGCACCGACAACTGGCATGAGTGTGTGAACATGAATGCAATGTCGGTGAGGAATACGTACTTCCCCAAGCTTAGGCTTTTCGCCTAAGTTGGTCTATGCCCATGGATGGCCTGGTGGATATCCGAAGTTGAAGATGGGGTCGTACTGAGATGCATCAGCTACTACCTGAAGAGCTGCAGCTTGGAGGCGGGCTGCCTCCGTCCTCCTCTTGTACTTGTTCGCCTCCTCCCTGGTTATAACATATCTCCTTCTTGCCTGAAAGTCAAATAAAGTAGGAGCAAGGAGAGCAACATGGACGGTGCGCCGTCTGTCAAAGATTAGTCAGTACTCGGTACTGGAGGGACCGATCGTTCCTCTCAACAAACTGATGACGAACCATAGCATTATAATCTAGATAAGCAGGAGGCAACTCAATATCATCCCCACGTATGGGTATATCAAGAAAATCAGCTAAACGGGTTGCATAAATTCCATCAAACAAATCTCCATTAATACTATTATTATGCAACCTACGTGCAACAATGGCCCCCAAGTTATATTGTCTATCTCCTAATACAGCACTTTTGAGAACACTAAGATCGGGAATGCACATGTGACATGCCTCGTCCTTACCGTTAATGCATCTACCTATAAAGAGAGCAAAATAATGTATGGCAGGAAAATGAATGCTCCCTATGGTGGCTTGCGTGATTTCCCTAGATTCCTCCATAGTTATACTAGCAAGAAAGTCTTTATATTCAGATTTGTGAGGTTCACTAGCACTACCCCACTGCGGGAGTTTACAAGTAGTATTAAAATCCTCTAAATCCATGGTATAAGATTTATCATAAAGATCAAACAGGACCATGTGAGAATTGCGTGATGATGTGAATTTAAACCTTCTGACAAAGGAGTCGGTTAGGTAGTAATGTTGGGGGAACTTATCTGACATGAAGTCCTCGAGTTCAGCATTACGCACATATGCTTCAAATTCCTCCTTAATTCCTGCCTGAACCATGAAATTTTTTGACGGCCATTCACAAGGCCGCACTTGAGCTTCTCTTGGTAGTTCATGGTCCGACTCATGTATCGCGGGCCTTGGTCCTTGCTTCCTTGAGGAACCACCTTGGTACATTTTCCTAAACATATTTCTTCCTCTAAAAAATTTCTGAAATTTTTTAGTGACTCAAAATAAAAGTGAACCAAACTCAGTAAGATTGATAGCAACTGCTCCTACAAGTGCCTAGAGGCCATATCATGCATTAAAACTACTTTTGACCACATAAATTTGACATGCAATCTCAAGAATAGGGTCACCTAAGCAGCAAAAAAATTGCAATAAATAAAGCACTAGAACAAAAACTAATTGGACATTGGAGGAGTCACATACCGAAGAACAATCCCCCAACGCGGTTTTGTGAATGGAGCTTTGAGCAAGGAGATCGAAAATGGCAGCAAGATGAGCTAGAACACGGGTTTGAGCTAGGTGGGGATTTTTTTTCTGGAGCAAGACGAAGTGTGTGGGTGCAAGAATAAGTGGAGGGGACCCACGTGGGGTCCACGAGGCAAGGGGGCGCGCCCAGGGGGTAGGGCGCGCCCTCCACCCTCATGGGCACATGGTGGGTCCCCCTAATATGTTCTCAGTGCCAATAATTCTTAAATATTCTGGAAAAAATCATATTAAATTTCCAGGCAATTTGGAGAACTTTTATTTTCGGAGTATTTTGTATTGCAAGGATAATTCAAAAAACAGACAGAAAATACTATTTTTGCTTTATTTAATATAAATAATAGAAAGTAAAAAGAGGGTACAGAAGGTTGTGCTTTCTAACTTCATCTGTCTCATGCTCATCAAAAGGAATCCACTAACAAGGTTGATCAAATCTTGTTAACAAACTCATTCCGAATTGCATGAAACCGGAGAAATTTCGAATAACACTAGGTTACCTCAACGGGGATATGCATGTCCCCAACAATAAGAATATCATATTTCTTCTTAATAGTAGGAAGAGGAAATTCAAAACCTCCAATAGTAATTGTTGAAAATTTTCCAATAGAATTGATACTTTGGACTTGAGGTTGTTTCCTCGGAAAGTGTATCGTATGCTCATTACCATTAACATGAAAAGTGACATTGCCTTTGTTGCAATCAATAACAGCCCCTGCAGTAGTCAAAAAGGGTCTACCAAGGATAATGGACATACTATCGTACAAAGGAATATCAAGAATAACAAAGTCCGTTAAAATAGTAATGTTTGCAACCACAACAGGCACATCCTCACAAATACCGACAGGTATAGCAGTTGATTTATCAGCCATTTGCAAAGATATTTCAGTAGGTGTCAACTTATTCAAATCAAGTCTACGATATAAAGAGAGAGGCATAACACTAACACCGGCTCCAAGATCACATAAAGCAGTTTTAACATGGTTTCTTTTAATGGAGCAAGGTATAGTTGGTACTCCGGGATCTCCAAGTTTCTTTGGTATTCCACCCTTAAAAGTATAATTAGCAAGCATGGTGGAAATTTCAGCTTCCGGTATCTTTCTCTTATTTGTAACAATTTCTTTCGTATACTTAGCATAAGGATTCATTTTAAGCATATCAGTCAAACGCATACGCAAAAAGATAGGTCTAATCATTTCAGCAAAGCGCTCAAAATCCTCATCATGCTTTTTCTTGGATGGTTTAGGAGGAAAAGGCATGGGTTTCTGAACCCATGGTTCTCTTTTCTTACCGTGCTTCCTAGCAACAAAATCTCTCTTATCATAATGTTGATTCTTTGATTGTGGGTTATCAAGATCAACAGCAGGTTCAATCTGTACATCATTATTGTTGCTAGGTTGAGCATCAACATGAACATCATCATTAACATTATCACTTGGTTCATGTTCATTACCAGATTGTGTTTCAGCATCAGAAATAGAAATATAATTGGGATTCTCAGGTGAGGCAACAACTGGTTCCCTAGAAGCATGCAAAGTCCTATCATTTTTCTTTTTCTTCCTTTTATAAGGACTAGCTGCATCTACATCAGTTCTCTGAGAATCCTGCTCAATTCTCTTAGGATGGCCCTCAGGATACAAAGGTTCCTAAGTCATCTTACCCCCTCTAGTCATAACTCTAACAGCATTACATTTTTCTTATTATTGAATTCATTGAGCAAATCATTCTGAGCCTTAAGTACTTGTTCTACTTGAGTGATTACCATAGAAGCATGTTTACTAATAAGTTTAAGTTCACCTTTAACACTAGCCATATAATCACTCAAGTGTTCAATCATATAAGCATTACGTTTCAATTGTCTACCAACATAACCATTGAAGTCTTCTTGGTTAACCATAAAATTATCAAACTCATCTAAGCATTGACTAGCAAACTTAGTGGGCGGGATTTCAACTTTATCATATCTATAGAGAGAATTTACCTTTACTACCTGTGTCGGGTTATCAAGACCATGTATTTCTTCAATAGGTGGTAAATTCTTAACATCTTCAGCTTTAATACCTTGTTCTTTCATTGATTTCTTTGCCTCTTGCATATCTTCAGGACTGAGAAATAGAATACCCCTTTTCTTCGGAGTTGGCTTAGGAGTTGGTTTAGGAAGTGTCCAATTATTTTCATTAGTAAACATATTATTCAATAGCAATTCAGCTTGATCAACTGCTCTTTCCCTGAAAACACAACCAGCACAACTGTCCAGGTGGTCTCTGGAAGCATCGGTTAGTCCATTATAAAAGATATCAAGTATTTCATTTTTCTTGAGAGGATGATCAGGCAAAGCATTAGGTAATTGGAGAAGCCTCC